>NC_088397.1:91169771-91252248 GCF_034236695.1 Oncorhynchus nerka | reverse complement strand
ACTTTAACCTCTTCAGTCGACCCTCTACTTTTTTGAACATTCTGTTAAAAATCACGCAACATTTCAGCGCCCTGCTACTCATGCCAGGAATATAGTATATGCATTTGCTTAGTCTGTCTGGATAGAAAACACTCAGACGTTTAAAAAACTGGTTAAATCACTGCTGTGGCTTTACCAGAACAGCATTTACATCGAAAAGCACAGGAAAAACTGATCACTGAAAATGGGAAAATATATCCATGCGCTACTTGAACCCATTGATAAACGTGAACCACAATTAATTGACTGAGGTTGCAGTACCTACAGCTTCCACAGGGTGTCTAGAGTCTTGTCATTTCCCTTGAGTTTTCTTGGTCAAACACATACAGGACACCGTATCTAATCCGGTCTAGGACCGGATATTTTCGTTGAGTTTCTAGCCGGACATTTTCCAGACGGACAGCTAATAATCTTTACATCGCCTCCTGATGAATTTTATCGCTTATTAACGTTTACTAATACCTAAAGTTGCATTACAAACGTATTTCGAAGTGTTTTGTGAAAGTTTATCGTCGACTTTTTGAATTAAAAAAATGACGTTACGTTTTGAAACTATGTTTTTTGTTTATCACACAGTCTACATATAACGATATCTAGGCTTTATATGGACCGATTTAATCGAAATAAAGACCCAAATAGTGTTTATGGGACATCTAGGAGTGCCAACAAAGAAGATGGTGAAAGGTAATGAATGTTTTCTATTTTATTGTGCGGTTTGTGTAACGCCGAAATGCTAATTATTTTGTTTACGTCCCCTGTGGGTCTTTTGGGGTGTTGCATGCTATCAGATAATAGCTTCTCATGCTTTCGCCGAAAAGCATTTTAAAAATCTGACTTGTTGCCTGGATTCACAACGAGTGTAGCTTTAATTCGATACCCTGCATGTGTATTTTAATGAACTTTTGAGTTTTAACTAATACTATTAGCATTTAGCGTAGCGCATTTGCATTTCCAGAGCTCTAGTTGGGACGCAAGCGTCCCGGGTAGAAGCAACAGGTTAACTATGCCACTTTGTTTACTTTGTCTACATACTCATCTCATATGTATATACTGTACTCGATACCATCTACTGTATGCTGCTCTGTACCATCACTCATTCATATATCCTTATGTACATATTCCTTATCCCCTTACACTGTGTATAAGACAGTAGTTTTGGAATTGTTAATTAGATTACTTGTTGGTTATCACTGCATTGTCGGAACTAGAAGCACAAGCATTTCGCTACACTCGCATTAACATCTGCTAACCATGTGTATGTGACAAATAAAATTTGATTTGATTTTGATTTGATTTAGCTAGGCTACCTGCCGCTGGGCTACCTGCCACTAGGCTACCTGCCACTAGGCTATCTGCCACTAGCTAGGCTACCTGCCATTAGCTAGGCTACATGCCACTAGGCTACCTGCCACTAGGCTACCTGCCACTAGTTAGGCGACCTGCCATTAGGCTACCTGCCACCAGCTAGGCTACCTGCCACTAGGCTAACTGCCACCAGCTAGGCTACCTGCCACTAGGCTACCTGCCACCAGCTAGGCTACCTGCCGCCTTTTACACACAGTTCAATCCAATAGAGGCTACATCACAGGTTACAGACCACACTAAAGGGAACTCATCTGTGCTGCTTTCTTGGCCAGGGCTCAATCTCAATGTTACTTCACTGATTAAATAAAGTTTAAATAAAATAAATGAAAAATAAAACACCCAGCACTTATAAGTGCTACAGTTTTAAGTTGTAATTTAAAATGAAGTCTATAACACAGAAGCTGAACATTACAAAAAAAGGGTATCTGCCTCAAAGTGCAAAACAATTAAGCCTAATGACCAGTGTTATAGAAGCTTCAAAAATAACGCCTGACAACGCAGAGAAACATAAATGAAATAGTTTCAGATTACAGCGTTATAGAGTCCTCTAGTGTTATGAATAAAACATCTATGCAGTTTCAACTGCGTCTTATGTACCGTTGAAGGGATAGTGTGAGATTTTGGCAATGAAGACGTGGATACCATTTGGATATCTGCGTACTGTTTGAAAAAAGTTGAAGGTACTGTAGATTTGTGAGCCATTGCTAACTAGCGTTAGCACAATAAATAGAAGTCTATGGGTACAGCTAGCATGTGTCCAGTCATCTGGGTAAGTAAAAAAAGGACTTAATTGCCAAAATCTTAAACTATGCTACTGTAATACTACTTCTCTCTAGGTACTGTTTCTAAAAATTAATCATACAAAATGGCTTTTAGTGGTAAAGAATTGTTTTTGTACAGTTGGCTTTCAGTGGTAAAGAATTGTTTTTGTACAGTTAGCTTTTGACATTAATACATTGTATTAGTACAAACGGGCTTCTAAAGAGGTCAACTGGATATCTAACAACAAAGGAAGCACACTAATGGGGTTAAAGAATGGTGCTTTATCTCTGTTGTCGAGACCTACCACGGTTCTGTGTGTGTGTGAGTGTGCGTGTGCATTTGTGTGTGCGCTTATGTGTGTACCATCCTGTACCAGCCTATAAAAGGCGAACAAAGCAACAGGAGGGGATCAGACAATACGACAGACCTCCTGATATAGTACAGCTTCAGACCTGATATAGTACAGCTTCAGACCTGATATAGTACAGCTTCAGACCTCCTGATATAGTACAGCTTCAGACCTGATATAGTACAGCTTCAGACCTCCTGATATAGTACAGCTTCAGACCTGATATAGTACAGCTTCAGACCTGATATAGTACAGCTTCAGACCTCCTGATATAGTACAGCTTCAGACCTCCTGATATAGTACAGCTTCAGACCTCCTGATATAGTACAGCTTCAGACCTGATATAGTACAGCTTCAGACCTCCTGATATAGTACAGCTTCAGACCTGATATAGTACAGCTTCAGACCTCCTGATATAGTAAAGCTTCAGACCACCTGATATAGTACAGCTTCAGACCTCCTGATATAGTAAAGCTTCAGACCTCCTGATATAGTACAGCTTCAGACCTCCTGATATAGTACAGCTCCATACCTGATATAGTACACCTTCAGACCTGATATAGTACAGCTTCAGACCTGATATAGTACAGCTTCAGACCTGATATAGTACAGCTTCAGATCTGATATAGTAAAGCTTCAGACCTGATATAGTACAGCTTCAGACCTGATATAGTACAGCTTCAGATCTGATATAGTAAAGCTTCAGACCTGATATAGTACAGCTTCAGACCTGATATAGTACAGCTTCAGACCTGATATAGTACAGCTTCATACCTGATATAGTACAGCTTCAGACCTCCTGATATAGTACAGCTTCAGACCTGATATAGTACAGCTTCAGACCTGATATAGTACAGCTTCAGACCTCCTGATATAGTACAGCTTCAGACCTGAGATAGTACAGCTTCAGACCTGATATAGTACAGCTTCAGACCTCCTGATATAGTACAGCTTCAGACCTCCTGATATAGTACAGCTTCAGACCTCCTGATATAGTACAGCTTCAGACCTCCTGATATAGTACAGTTTCAGACCTCCTGATATAGTACAGCTTCAGACCTCCTGATATAGTACAGCTTCAGACCTGATATAGTACAGCTTCAGACCTCCTGATATAGTACAGTTTCAGACCTCCTGATATAGTACAGCTTCAGACCTGATATAGTACAGCTTCAGACCTCCTGATATAGTACAGCTTCAGACCTCCTGATATAGTACAGCTTCAGACCTGATATAGTACAGCTTCAGACCTCCTGATATAGTAAAGCTTCAGACCTCCTGATATAGTACAGCTTCAGACCTCCTGATATAGTACAGCTTCAGACCTCCTGATATAGTACAGCTTCAGACCTCCTGATATAGTACAGTTTCAGACCTCCTGATATAGTACAGCTTCAGACCTGATATAGTACAGCTTCAGACCTCCTGATATAGTAAAGCTTCAGACCTCCTGATATAGTACAGCTTCAGACCTCCTGATATCGTACAGCTTCAGACCTCCTGATATAGTACAGCTTCAGACCTCCTGATATAGTACAGCTTGAGACCTGATATAGTACAGCTTCATACCTGATATAGTACAGCTTCAGACCTGATATAGTACAGCTTCAGACCTCCTGATATAGTACAGCTTCAGACCTGATATAGTACAGCTTCAGACATCCTGATATAGTACAGCTTCAGACCTCCTGATATAGTACAGCTTCAGACCTGATATAGTACAGCTTCATACCTCCTGATATAGTACAGCTTCAGACCTCCTGATATAGTACAGCTTCAGACCTCCTGATATAGTACAGCTTCAGACCTCCTGATATAGTACAGCTTCAGACCTGATATAGTACAGCTTCAGACCTGATATAGTACAGCTTCAGACCTCCTGAAATAGTACAGCTTCAGACCTGATATAGTACAGCTTCAGACCTCCTGATATAGTACAGCTTCAGACCTGATATAGTACAGCTTCAGACCTCCTGATATAGTACAGCTTCAGACCTGATATAGTACAGCTTCAGACCTGATATAGTACAGCTTCAGACCTCCTGATATAGTACAGCTTCAGACCTCCTGATATAGTACAGCTTCATACCTCCTGATATAGTACAGCTTCAGACCTCCTGATATAGTACAGCTTCAGACCTGATATAGTACAGCTTCAGACCTGATATAGTACAGCTTCAGACCTGATATAGTACAGCTTCATACCTGATATAGTACAGCTTCAGACCTCCTGATATAGTACAGCTTCAGACCTGATATAGTACAGCTTCAGACCTCCTGATATAGTACAGCTTCAGACCTGATATAGTACAGCTTCAGACCTGATATAGTACAGCTTCAGACCTGATATAGTACAGCTTCAGACCTCCTGATATAGTACAGCTTCAGACCTGAGATAGTACAGCTTCAGACCTGATATAGTACAGCTTCAGACCTCCTGATATAGTACAGCTTCAGACCTCCTGATATAGTACAGCTTCAGACCTCCTGATATAGTACAGCTTCAGACCTCCTGATATAGTACAGTTTCAGACCTCCTGATATAGTACAGCTTCAGACCTCCTGATATAGTACAGCTTCAGACCTCCTGATATAGTACAGCTTCAGACTTCAGACCTCCTGATATAGTACAGCTTCAGACCTGATATAGTACAGCTTCAGACCTCCTGATATAGTACAGCTTCAGACCTCCTGATATAGTACAGCTTCAGACCTGATATAGTACAGCTTCAGACCTCCTGATATAGTAAAGCTTCAGACCTCCTGATATAGTACAGCTTCAGACCTCCTGATATAGTACAGCTTCAGACCTCCTGATATAGTACAGCTTCAGACCTCCTGATATAGTACAGTTTCAGACCTCCTGATATAGTACAGCTTCAGACCTCCTGATATAGTACAGCTTCAGACCTGATATAGTACAGCTTCAGACCTCCTGATATAGTAAAGCTTCAGACCTCCTGATATAGTACAGCTTCAGACCTCCTGATATCGTACAGCTTCAGACCTCCTGATATAGTACAGCTTCAGACCTCCTGATATAGTACAGCTTGAGACCTGATATAGTACAGCTTCAGATCTGATATAGTACAGCTTCAGACCTGATATAGTACAGCATCAGACCTCCTGATATAGTACAGCTTCAGACCTGATATAGTACAGCATCAGACATCCTGATATAGTACAGCTTCAGACCTCCTGATATAGTACAGCTTCAGACCTGATATAGTACAGCTTCATACCTCCTGATATAGTACAGCTTCAGACCTCCTGCTTCAGACCTCCTGATATAGTACAGCTTCAGACCTCCTGATATAGTACAGCTTCAGACCTGATATAGTACAGCTTCAGACCTGATATAGTACAGCTTCAGACCTCCTGAAATAGTACAGCTTCAGACCTGATATAGTACAGCTTCAGACCTCCTGATATAGTACAGCTTCAGACCTGATATAGTACACCTTCAGACCTCCTGATATAGTACAGCTTCAGACCTGATATAGTACAGCTTCAGACCTGATATAGTACAGCTTCAGACCTCCTGATATAGTACAGCTTCAGACCTCCTGATATAGTACAGCTTCATACCTCCTGATATAGTACAGCTTCAGACCTCCTGATATAGTACAGCTTCAGACCTGATATAGTACAGCTTCAGACCTGATATAGTACAGCTTCAGACCTGATATAGTACAGCTTCAGACCTGATATAGTACAGCTTCAGACCTCCTGATATAGTACAGCTTCAGACCTCCTGATATAGTACAGCTTCAGACCTGATATAGTACAGTTTCAGACCTGATATAGTACAGCTTCAGACCTGATATAGTACAGCTTCAGACCTGATATAGTACAGCTTCAGACCTCCTGATATAGTACAGCTTCAGACCTCCTGATATAGTACAGCTTCAGACCTGATATAGTACAGCTTCATACCTCCTGATATAGTACAGCTTCAGACCTCCTGATATAGTACAGCTTCAGACCTGATATAGTACAGCTTCAGACCTCCTGATATAGTACAGCTTCAGACCTGATATAGTACAGCTTCAGACCTCCTGATATAGTACAGCTTCAGACCTCCTGATATAGTACAGCTTCAGACCTGATATAGTACAGCTTCAGACCTGATATAGTACAGCTTCAGACCTCCTGATATAGTACAGCTTCAGACCTCCTGATATAGTACAGCTTCAGACCTCCTGATATAGTACAGCTTCAGACCTCCTGATATAGTACAGCTTCAGACATCCTGATATAGTACAGCTTCAGACCTGATATAGTACAGCTTCAGACCTGATATAGTACAGCTTCAGACCTGATATAGTACAGCTTCAGACCTGATATAGTACGATCTTATTATTCGTATCTCAGAGCCATTTGTTTGACTAGTTATAGCCCTATGTTAGCTAGCTAACATTGAACCTGGTCGGTTAACTACCTGCAGATTCATGCAGGGTAGTAACGTCATGAGACGGGATTTGGGTTCACTGTTTAGCTAGCTAGCTACATGTCTTAACAAAAGACTCCACTATACAAATAACCATTTAAGGTGCGATCGTAAATTCAGTCTGGCCATCTACTCAGATTTCAGAGCAGTCACGTCTGTGTGTACCAGAGCACAGAATAACTGATGAATATACGAAGGCTCAACAACATTGAATATAGCCGGGGTCAGTTAACGTTGGCAAAAAAAGCCCAATTACATTTTTGCCCACAGCACAGATAAGGTCACCAACACTCTGGATAACATGAAAACAGCCTAACCAGCTCTGCTAGGGAGAGGCAAATCGTCAGAGTTTGGATGGGGGGCAAAAGCTTAAGAGGGTGTGAACGATGCTGAATGGGTGTAGACAAAGAAGAGCTCTCCAGTAGGTACCAAAACATCCTCAAAAGTGAGGTTGCAAGCCATTTTCTCAAAAGTGAGGCTGCAAGCCGTTTTCTCAAAAGTGAGGCTGCAAGCCGTTTTCTCAAAAGTGAGGCTGCAAGCCGTTTTCTCAAAAGCCGTTTTCTCAAAAGTGAGGCTGCAAGCCATTTTCTCAAGTGAGGTTGCAAGCCATTTTCTCAAAAGTGAGTTTACAAGTTTATCAACTTTCAAAGCAGAATTACTTTCCCATTGTTCCTCAAATGTAGTGTGTGATATGCCATTTTGTAGCTCTGTGACTCTGTTGTATGTATATTGTATGTTGTATGTTACTGAGATGACACGCTATGCACCGTCTGTTCCTGTACAGTCTAATGTACCCCTCTGGAGTGTTTCACAGTGCTGGCTCACTAATGCAGGAGCAGAACAAATAAACTTGGATACACTAATATCCTTTTATACACAATACATGTCATGGATTTGATTGCTTGATGCATTATATATCCATTATACACACTGTATCATACACCAATAGCAGGGATTGTATTAGTCCAATAAGTGAGTGTTTTCCCCTCTTTTCTCCTGTAACTACAGTGGATAAGGTGTATGAACCCCATGGCTATACACTAATGCACCAATCACAGCGTGAAAACAGCCAATCAGCGTGGTAAACACTAGAGAGTGTATGAAAACAGCCAATCAGAGTGGGAAAAACTAGAGAGTGTTTGTGCACAGCCAATCAGAGTGGTAAACTCTAGAGTATGTATGTGCACAGCCAATCAGAGTGGTAAACACTAGAACGTTTAGGTAAACAGCCAATCAGAGTGGTAAACACTAGAGTGTGTATGTTAACAGCCAATCAGAGTGGTAAACTCTAGAGAGTGTAGGTACACAGCCAATCATAGTGGTCGACAGTGTAGTGTTGAAACACACGTCCCAAATGACGTTGTAGGAATGAGAGCACCAGGTAATTTACCTTGATTGTGGGCTTCCTGGTGGAGAATCCTCGGTACCACCCTGAAAGAGAGAAAATAACAAAATCAATGTTTAGGAGAGATCAGTAAACACCCCTTATCTCAAACCTCAACCCACCCGCAGAAAACAACCCTTATCTCAACCCTCAGCCCACCCGCAGAAAACAACCCTTATTTCAACCCTCAGCCCACCCTCAGAAAACAAGCCATCTCAACCCTCAGCCCAACCTCAGAAAACAAGCCATCTCAACCCTCAGCCCAACCTCAGAAAACACCCCTGATATCAACCCTCAGCCCACCCTCAGAAAACAAGCCATCTCAACCCTCAGCCCACCCTCAGAAAACACCCCTGATATCAACCCTCAGCCCACCCTCAGAAAACAAACCATCTCAACCCTCAGCCCACTCTCAGAAAACAGCCCTGATATCAACCCTCAGCCCACCCTCAGAAAACAACCCTTATTTCAACCCTCAGCCCACCCTCAGAAAACAAACCATCTCAACCCTCAGCCCAACCTCAGAAAACACACCTGATATCAACCCTCAGACCACCGTCAGAAAACACCCCTGATATCAAACCTCAGACTACCATCAGAAAACAGCCCTGATATCAACCCTCAGGACTGATGCTATCTTAATGTTCAGTATAATGTGAGAGTGAATGGGGTCAGGTAGGACTGATGCTCCATGATGAAGAGAGAATGCATCTGATAAAATACTGTAACGACCCTGGGTTTATAAGCGCGGAAATCGACTCTGCCGTACGAGCATGCTTTTGCTTTTGTGGCACTGTCAATAGCGCACCGAACCTCGGCCTCGAAGGTCGAGGGTTCGAGACCTGCTCCCTCCCTTAAATTACTTAATGGCTATGCAACACTAAACTGCTTGGGAGAAGATGGTAGATGTCAGAGAGGAGATGGTGGAAGTCAGAGAGGAGCTGGTAGACGTCAGAGAGGAGATGTTGAATGTCAGAGAGGAGATGGTGGATGTCAGAGAGGAGCTGGTAGACGTCAGAGAGGAGCTGGTAGATGTCAGAGAGGAGATGGTGAATGTCAGAGAGGAGATGGTGGATGTCAGAGAGGAGATTGTAGATGTCAGAGAGGAGATGGTAGACGTCAGAGAGGAGATGGTGGAAGTCAGAGAGGAGCTGGTAGACGTCAGAGAGGAGATGGTGAATGTCAGAGAGGAGATGGTGAATGTCAGAGAGGAGCTGGTAGACGTCAGAGAGGAGATGGTGAATGTCAGAGAGGAGATGGTTTATGTCAGAGAGGAGCTGGTAGACGTCAGAGAGGAGATGGTGGAAGTCAGAGAGGAGCTGGTAGACGTCAGAGAGGAGATGGTGAATGTCAGAGAGGAGATGGTGAATGTCAGAGAGGAGCTGGTAGATGTCAGAGAGGAGATGGTGAATGTCAGAGAGGAGATGGTTTATGTCAGAGAGGAGCTGGTAGACGTCAGAGAGGAGATGGTGGAAGTCAGAGAGGAGCTGGTAGATGTCAGAGAGGAGATGGTAGATGTCAGAGAGGAGATGGTAGATGTCAGAGAGGAGATGGTAGATGTCAGAGAGGAGATGGTGAATGTCAGAGAGGAGCTGGTAGATGTCAGAGAGGAGATGGTGAATGTCAGAGAGGAGATGGTGAATGTCAGAGAGGAGCTGGTAGATGTCAGAGAGGAGCTGGCGGAAGTCAGAGAGGAGCTGGTAGACGTCAGAGAGAAGATGGTGGATGTCAGAGAGGAGATGGTGGATGTCAGAGAGAAGCTGGTGAATGTCAGAGAGGAGATGGTAGATGTCAGTGAGGAGATGGTAGATGTCAGAGAGGAGATGGTAGATGTCAGAGAGGAGATGGTAGATGTCAGAGAGGAGATGGTAGATGTCAGAGAGGAGCTAGTGGAAGTCAGAGAGTAGATGGTAGATGTCAGAGAGGAGATGGTAGATGTCAGGGAGGAGCTAGTGGAAGTCAGAGAGTAGATGGTATATGTCAGAGAGGAGATGGTATATGTCAGAGAGGAGATGGTAGATGTCATAGAGGAGCTAGTGGAAGTCAGAGAGTAGATGGTAGATGTCAGAGAGGAGCTAGTGGAAGTCAGAGAGGAGTTGGTAGATGTCAGTGAGGAGATGGTAGATGTCAGGGAGGAGATGGTAGATGTCAGTGAGGAGATGGTAGATGTCAGGTTTAATAAAACTAAGTCAATGTGTGTCAGTGTGGCAGCAGTCCTCCTCTTTCTTTGACTAAACACTATAGTCTGTTCTGCACAAGACAACATGGGGCCTCTGAGACCTCAACATAATTGTAGTAGTCTAACTCTCAGACTTGGGGTCTCTGAAACCTCAACATAATTGTAGTAGTCTAACTCTCAGACATGTGTTACAGAGTGAAAGGTTATAATGCTATAAAACACAAGGGGAAGTTGAATAAGAGATGCAGCAGTGTGCTGAGTCCTGAAGCCTCGTAGACTTGACACATGGGCCTCAGAGACTTCCACATAATTGGAGGAGCCTAGCTAACTCTCATCTCATCTGAATATGGAAAATTGTTTCATCAATGTAACTAACGAGAATACAGATTGGCACACACACAAGTGCGTGCGCGCATACGTACACATACACACACACACAAACAAACACACAAGCACACAAGCACACGCCCAAACCAAACACACACAGACACTCAAACACATGACAACGGGACAGGCTTATTTCCTTATTCCCTAATAGCCTTAATCCCGTATTCCCTTATTCCCTAATAGCCTTATTCCATCATTCCCTTATTCACTTATTCCCTAATAGCCTTATTCCATCATTCCCTTATTCACTTATTCTCTTATTTCCTTATTCCCTAATAGCCTTATTCCCTTATTCCCTAATAGCCTTATTCCATTATTCCCTAATAGCCTTATTTCCTTATTCCCTAATAGCCGTATTCCCTTATTCCCTAATAGCCTTATTCCCTTATTCCTTAATAGCTTTATTTCCTTATTCCTTAATAGCCTTATTCCCTTATTCCCTAATAGCCTTATTCCCTAATAGCCTTATTCCCTTATTTCCTTATTCCCTAATAGCCTTATTCCCTTATTCCCTAATAGCCTTATTCCCTTATTCCCTAATAGCCATATTCCCTTATTTCCTTATTCCCTAATAGCCTTATTCCCTTTTTTCCTTATTCCCTAATAGCCTTATTCCCTTATTTCCTTATTCCTTAATAGCCCTATTCCCTTATTCCCTAATAGCCGTATTCCCATATTCCCTTATTTCCTTATTTCCTTATTCCTTAATAGCCTTATTCCATTATTCCCTTATTATCTTATTCCCTAATTCCCTTATTCCCCAATAGCCGTATTCCTTAATTCCCCAGCACTATATGGAAATGTGTTAAGATAAAGAAGAGAGAAGCTAGCGGTACAGAGGAACAGACGGAGAGACAAACTGAGAGACAGACAGACAGACAGACAGACAGACAGACAGACAGACAGACAGACAGACAGACAGACAGACAGACAGACAGACAGACAGACAGACAGACAGACAGACAGACAGACAGACAGGGGGAGAGAGGGGGAGAGAGAGAGGGAGACGGACAGACGGAGAGAGAGAGAGAGGGGGAGAGAGAGAGGACAGACAGACAGACAGACAGACAGACAGACAGACAGACAGACAGAGAGAGAGAGGGATGGACGGACGAACGGACGGACGGAAAGAGAGAGGGGGACTGACTGGACTGGATACTATTCACTGTCTGTAACACCTGTGGCATCGCAAGAGAAGTCTGCTGGTTGTGTTGTACTAACACAGGACACTGACACACCTTGTGTTGTGTTAACACAGGACACTGACACACCTTGTGTTGTGTTAACACAGGACACTGACACACCTTGTGTTGTGTTAACACAGGACACTGACACACCTTGTGTTGTGTTAACAGGACACTGACACACCTTGTGTTGTGTTAACACAGGACACTGACACACCTTGTGTTGTGTTAACAGGACACTAACACACCTTGTGTTGTACTAACACAGGACACTGACACACCTTGTGTTGTACTAACACAGGACATTAACACACCTTGTGTTGTGTTAACACAGGACACTGACACACCTTGTGTTGTGTTAACACCGACACTACACATCCAAGTATATCTGACCAAATTGTGAAAGACAGTAATTGTCATTTTGAATTTTCAAAGTCAGTGCTGAAGAGGTGAAAACACTATTGTTGTCTATGAACAATGACAAGCCACCGGGGATCTGACAACTTGGATGGAATAGTAAGTAGTAGGATAATAGTAGGATAATAGTTGTCAGCTCCGACCGAAGGTGGCTCCCCTTCCCGTTCTGGTGGCACTGGCGGTACTCGCCGGCCTACTAGCTGCCACTGATTCTTTCCTCCCCCTCATTATGTGTTTATTGAGTACACCTGTTTTGAGTTGGTTATAATTAGTGGGGCTTTATTAGTCAGCCGGCCCGCCTGGTTCTTTGTGTGGGATTGATTATTGTAACCCTGGTGTTTACATTAGATGTACATGTTTGTGTATTTAGTGCTAGACTGTTTTCGCCCTGTGTCTGGGGCATTTGGTTTGAGCATCCGTAAGTGGGGGACCGTAGTTCTGCGTGTGTGTGTGTTAAAGAAAAAGCACTTTTTGAACTCTGCTTTCCTGCGCCTGATTTCACCCTCACGACTCCCAGGACCTTACAATAGTGGACGATATTGCCACTCCTATTTTCCATATCTTCAATTTAAGCCTAATAGAAAGCGTGTGCATATTCCTCAGGCCTGGAGCGAGCAAAAGGCTTTCCGCTACCTAAGAATAGTAAAGCCCCCTTTACTGGCTCAAACAGCCGACCAATCAGCCTGTTACCAACCCTTAGTAAACTATTGGAAAAAATTGTGTTTGACCAGATACAATGCTATTTTACAGTAAACAAATTGACAACAAACTTTCAAGCACAGCACTTATACAAATGCCTGATGATTGGCTGAGATAAATTGATGTTAAAAAGATTGTGGGGGCTGTTTTGTTTTGACTTCAGTGTGGCTTTTGACATTATCGATCATAGTCTGCTGCTGTAAAATTTATGTGTTATGGCATTACATCCCCTGCTATGTTGTGGATAAAGAGTTACCTGCCTAACAGAACACAGAGGGTGTTCTTTAATAGAAGCCTCTCCAACATAATCCAGGTAGAATCAGGAATTCCCCAGGGCAGATGTCTGGCCCTTTACGTTTTTCAATATTTACTAATAACATGCCACTGTCTTTGAGTAAAGCCAGTGTGTCTATGACGGATGAAACTATACACGTCAGCTGAATGACTGCGACTGAAATGACTGCAGTACTTAACAAAGAGCTGCTGTTAGTTTCAGAATGGGTGGCAAGGAATAAGTTAGCCCTAAATATTTCAAAACTAAAAGCATTGTATTTGGGACAAATCATTCACTGAATTCTAAACCTCAACTAAATCTTGTAAGAAATAATGTGGAAATTGAGCAAGTTGAGGTGACTAAAAACTGCTTGGAGTAACCCTGGATTGTAAACTGTCATGGTCAAAACATATTGATACAACAGTGGCTAAAATGGGGAGAAGTCTGTCCAAGCGCTACTCTTCTTAACAGCAATATCAACAAGGCAGATTGTACAGGCTCTAGGTTTGTCGCACCTGGAATACTGTTCAGTCGTGTGGTCAGGTGCCACAAATTGCAATTAGCTCAGAACAGGGCAGCACGGCTGGCCCTTGGATGTACACAGAGACATTAATGATATGCATGTCAATCTTTCCTCGCTCAAAGTGGAGGGGAGATTGACTTCATCACTACTTGTATTTGTGAAAGGCATTACATGTTGAATGCACTGAGCTGTCTGTTTAAACTACTAACACACAGCTCAGACACCCATGCATACCCCACAAGACATGCCACCAGAGGTCTGTTTAAACTACTAGCACACAGCTCAGACACCCATGCATACCCCACAAGACATGCCACCAGAGGTCTGTTTAAACTACTAGCACAGAGCTCAGACACCCATGCATACCCCACAAGACATGCCACCAGAGGTCTCTTCACAATCCAGAATAGACTATGGGAGGCGCACAATACTACATAGAGCCATGACGACATGGAACTCTATTCCACATCAGGTAACTGATGCAGCAGTAAAAATAGACCTTATGGAACAGCGGAGACACAAACAAGCACAGACACGATAACATATGCACTATACACACACGTAAACATGGATTTTTGTGTTGTAGATACGTGGTAGTGGAGTAGGGGAGGAGGGCACACACTTAGTGTCTTGTGAAGTCTGTTTTGAATGTATTGTCATTTTTTACAAATCGTATAACTGCCTCGGCAGCAGCTAATGGGCATCCTAATGGGGAGCCATAATAAATACAAATACAAACTACTACTGCTGACCACTGGCCAGGCTTTGAGCCCTTTGATACACACTACCGTATATTTCATTTGATCCTCTAGGATCTCTGGGACTGGGTTCTCCTATGAGAAGTCTCTTATTGCTCTGAAACATAGAAACCACATCCCCCTCCCATTCCATCCCGTCAACAGAGCTGTGTATGATCTGACCAAGCCTTAGGGTTAATGGAATAGACAGCGTAGATTTCCCTGGAGAGATTGAGCAGGTAAGTGTGTGTGTGTGTGTGTGTGTGTGTGTGTGTGTGTGTGTGTGTGTGTGTGTGTGTGTGTGTGTGTGTGTGTGTGTGTGTGTGTGTGTGTGTGTGTGTCGCTCCTTCCCGGCCTCCCATCCTGATCGATACACAACAAGAGGCCCAGTGAGCAGTGTCTAATGTCACACCATCTGACTCATTATCAGCCGGCCAACGCAGGTTCAGTTCACATCCAGAGTCACAGCTACAGACACAGCCGTCTCACAACCAGAGTCACAGCTACAGACACAGCCGTCTCACAACCAGAGTCACAGCTACAGACACAGCCGTCTCACAACCAGAGTCACAGCTACAGACAGAGCCGTCTCACAAGCAGAGTCACAGCTACAGACACAGACGTCTCACAACCAGAGTCACAGCTACAGACAGAGCCGTCTCACATCCAGAGTCACAGCTACAGACACAGCCGTCTCACATCCAGAGTCACAGCTACAGACACAGACGTCTCACAACCAGAGTCACAGCTACAGACAGAGCCGTCTCACATCGAGAGTCACAGCTACAGACACAGCCGTCTCACATCGAGAGTCACAGCTACAGACACAGCCGTCTCACATCGAGAGTCACAGCTACAGACACAGACGTCTCACAACCAGAGTCACAGCTACAGACAGAGCCGTCTCACAACCAGAGTCACAGCTACAGACAGAGCCGTCTCACAACCAGAGTCACAGCTACAGACAGAGACGTCTCACAACCAGAGTCACAGCTACAGACAAAGCCGTCTCACATCGAGAGTCACAGCTACAGACACAGCCGTCTCACATCGAGAGTCACAGCTACAGACACAGACGTCTCACAACCAGAGTCACAGCTACAGACAGAGCCGTCTCACAACCAGAGTCACAGCTACAGACAGAGCCGTCTCACAACCAGAGTCACAGCTACAGACAGAGACGTCTCACAACCAGAGTCACAGCTACAGACAGAGCCGTCTCACAACCAGAGTCACAGCTACAGACACAGCCGTCTCACAACCAGAGTCACAGCTACAGACAGAGCCGTCTCACAACCAGAGTCACAGCTACAGACAGAGCCGTCTCACAACCAGAGTCACAGCTACAGACAGAGACGTCTCACAACCAGAGTCACAGCTACAGACAGAGCCGTCTCACAACCAGAGTCACAGCTACAGACACAGCCGTCTCACAACCAGAGTCACAGCTACAGACACAGCCGTCTCACAACCAGAGTCACAGCTACAGACAGAGCCGTCTCACAACCAGAGTCACAGCTACAGACACAGCCGTCTCACAACCAGAGTCACAGCTACAGACAGAGCCGTCTCACAACCAGAGTCACAGCTACAGACACAGCCGTCTCACAACCAGAGTCACAGCTACAGACAGAGCCGTCTCACAACCAGAGTTACAGCTACAGACAGAGCCGTCTCACAACCAGAGTCACAGCTACAGACAGAGCCGTCTCACAACCAGTGTCACAGCTACAGAAAGAGCCGTCTCACAAGCAGAGTCACAGCTACAGACACAGACGTCTCACAACCAGAGTCACAGCTACAGACAGAGCCGTCTCACATCCAGAGTCACAGCTACAGACACAGCCGTCTCACATCCAGAGTCACAGCTACAGACACAGACGTCTCACAACCAGAGTCACAGCTACAGACAGAGCCGTCTCACATCGAGAGTCACAGCTACAGACACAGCCGTCTCACATCGAGAGTCACAGCTACAGACACAGCCGTCTCACAACCAGAGTCACAGCTACAGACAGAGCCGTCTCACAACCAGAGTCACAGCTACAGACAGAGCCGTCTCACAACCAGAGTCACAGCTACAGACAGAGACGTCTCACAACCAGAGTCACAGCTACAGACAAAGCCGTCTCACATCGAGTCACAGCTACAGACACAGCCGTCTCACATCGAGTCACAGCTACAGACACAGACGTCTCACAACCAGAGTCACAGCTACAGACAGAGCCGTCTCACAACCAGAGTCACAGCTACAGACAGAGCCGTCTCACAACCAGAGTCACAGCTACAGACACAGCCGTCTCACAACCAGAGTCACAGCTACAGACAGAGCCGTCTCACAACCAGAGTAATAACTACAGACAGAGCCGTCTCACAACCAGAGTCACAGCTACAGACAGAGACGTCTCACAACCAGAGTCACAGCTACAGACAGAGCCGTCTCACAACCAGAGTCACAGCTACAGACACAGCCGTCTCACAACCAGAGTCACAGCTACAGACACAGCCGTCTCACAACCAGAGTCACAGCTACAGACAGAGCCGTCTCACAACCAGAGTCACAGCTACAGACACAGCCGTCTCACAACCAGAGTCACAGCTACAGACACAGCCGTCTCACAACCAGAGTCACAGCTACAGACAGAGCCGTCTCACATCCAGAGTCACAGCTACAGACACAGACGTCTCACAACCAGAGTCACAGCTACAGACAGAGCCGTCTCACAACCAGAGTCACAGCTACAGACAGAGCCGTCTCACAACCAGAGTCACAGCTACAGACAGAGACGTCTCACAACCAGAGTCACAGCTACAGACAGAGCCGTCTCACAACCAGAGTTACAGCTACAGACAGAGCCGTCTCATATGCTCACACTCACAACCAGAGTCACAGCTACAGACAGAGCCGTCTCACAACCAGTGTCACAGCTACAGAAAGAGCCGTCTCACAAGCAGAGTCACAGCTACAGACACAGACGTCTCACAACCAGAGTCACAGCTACAGACAGAGCTGTCTCACATCCAGAGTCACAGCTACAGACATGGCCATCTCACATCCAGAGTCACAGCTACAGACAGAGCCGTCTCACATCGAAGTCACAGCTACAGACACAGCCGTCTCACATCGACTGGCACAGCTACAGACACAGCCGTCTCACAACCAGAGTCACAGCTACAGACAGAGCCGTCTCACAACCAGAGTCACAGCTACAGACAGAGCCGTCTCACAACCAGAGTCACAGCTACAGACAGAGACGTCTCACAACCAGAGTCACAGCTACAGACAAAGCCGTCTCACATCTCACAGCTACAGACACAGCCGTCTCACATCGAGAGTCACAGCTACAGACACAGACGTCTCACAACCAGAGTCACAGCTACAGACAGAGCCGTCTCACAACCAGAGTCACAGCTACAGACAGAGCCGTCTCACAACCAGAGTCACAGCTACAGACAGAGACGTCTCACAACCAGAGTCACAGCTACAGACAGAGCCGTCTCACAACCAGAGTCACAGCTACAGACACAGCCGTCTCACAACCAGAGTCACAGCTACAGACAGAGCCGTCTCACAACCAGAGTCACAGCTACAGACAGAGCCGTCTCACAACCAGAGTCACAGCTACAGACAGAGACGTCTCACAACCAGAGTCACAGCTACAGACAGAGCCGTCTCACAACCAGAGTCACAGCTACAGACACAGCCGTCTCACAACCAGAGTCACAGCTACAGACACAGCCGTCTCACAACCAGAGTCACAGCTACAGACAGAGCCGTCTCACAACCAGAGTCACAGCTACAGACACAGCCGTCTCACAACCAGAGTCACAGCTACAGACACATCCGTCTCACAACCAGAGTCACAGCTACAGACACAGCCGTCTCACAACCAGAGTCACAGCTACAGACACAGCCGTCTCACAACCAGAGTCACAGCTACAGACAGAGCCGTCTCACATCCAGAGTCACAGCTACAGACACAGCCGTCTTACAACCAGAGTCACAGCTACAGACAGAGCCGTCTCACAACCAGAGTCACAGCTACAGACAGAGCCGTCTCACAACCAGAGTCACAGCTACAGACAGAGCCGTCTCACATCGAGAGTCACAGCTACAGACACAGCCGTCTCACATCGAGAGTCACAGCTACAGACACAGACGTCTCACAACCAGAGTCACAGCTACAGACAGAGCCGTCTCACAACCAGAGTCACAGCTACAGACAGAGCCGTCTCACAACCAGAGTCACAGCTACAGACAGAGACGTCTCACAACCAGAGTCACAGCTACAGACAGAGCCGTCTCACAACCAGAGTCACAGCTACAGACACAGCCGTCTCACAACCAGAGTCACAGCTACAGACAGAGCCGTCTCACAACCAGAGTCACAGCTACAGACAGAGACGTCTCACAACCAGAGTCACAGCTACAGACAGAGCCGTCTCACAACCAGAGTCACAGCTACAGACACAGCCGTCTCACAACCAGAGTCACAGCTACAGACACAGCCGTCTCACAACCAGAGTCACAGCTACAGACAGAGCCGTCTCACAACCAGAGTCACAGCTACAGACACAGCCGTCTCACAACCAGAGTCACAGCTACAGACACAGCCGTCTCACAACCAGAGTCACAGCTACAGACACAGCCGTCTCACAACCAGAGTCACAGCTACAGACACAGCCGTCTCACAACCAGAGTCACAGCTACAGACAGAGCCGTCTCACATCCAGAGTCACAGCTACAGACACAGCCGTCTTACAACCAGAGTCACAGCTACAGACAGAGCCGTCTCACAACCAGAGTCACAGCTACAGACAGAGCCGTCTCACAACCAGAGTCACAGCTACAGACAGAGCCGTCTCACAACCAGAGTCACAGCTACAGACACAGCCGTCTCACAACCAGAGTCACAGCTACAGACAGAGACGTCTCACAACCAGAGTCACAGCTACAGACACAGCCGTCTCACAACCAGAGTCACAGCTACAGACACAGCCGTCTCACCTGTCTACTGGCTTTGCCTGCTTCTTACGAATACCAAAGGAGGAGGTTGTGGAGTCAGGGAGACTATGGATTCAGGGAGACTATGGAGTCAGGGAGGCTATGGAGTCAGGGAGACTATGGAAACAGGGAGACTATGGAGTCAGGGAGACTATGGAGTCAGGGAGGATACGGAGTCAGTGAAACTATGGAGTCAGGGAGGCTATGGAGTCAGGGAGACTATGGAGTCAGGGAGGCTATGGAGTCAGGGAGACTATGGAGTCAGGGAGACTATGGAGTCAGGGAGGATACGGAGTCAGTGAAACTATGGAGTCAGGGAGGCTATGGAGTTAGGGAGACTATGGAGTCAGGGAGGCTATGGAGTCAGGGAGAATATGGATTCAGGGAGGATACGGAGTCAGTGAAACTATGGAGTCAGGGAGGCTATGGAGTCAGGGAGGATATGGAGTCAGGGAGGCTATGGAGTCAGGGAGGATACAGAGTCAGTGAAACTATGGAGTCAGGGAGGCTATGGAGTCAGGGAGGACATGGAGTCAGGGAGGATATGGAGTCAGGGAGGCTATGGGGTCAGGGAGGCTATGGAGTCAGGGAGGCTATGGAGTCAGGGAGGATATGGAGTCAGTGAAACTATGGAGTCAGGGACGCTATGGAGTGAGGGAGGCTAAGGAGTCAGGGAGACAATGGAGTCAGGGAGGATACGGAGTCAGTGAAACTATGGAATCAGGGAGGCTATGGAGTCAGGGAGGATATGGAGTCAGGGAGGATATGGAGTCAGGGAGGCTATGGGGTCAGGGAGGCTATGGAGTCAGGGAGGATATGGAGTCAGTGAAACTATGGAGTCAGGGAGGCTATGGAGTCAGGGAGGATATGGAGTCAGGGAGGATATGGAGTCAGGGAGGCTATGGAGTCAGGGAGGATATGGAGTCAGGAAGGATATGGAGTCAGGGAGGCTATGGAGTCAGGGAGGATATGGAGTCAGGGAGGCTATGGAGTTAGGGAGACTATGGAGTCAGGGAGGCTATGGAGTCAGGGAGAATATGGATTCAGGGAGGATACGGAGTCAGTGAAACTATGGAGTCAGGGAGGCTATGGAGTCAGGGAGGATATGGAGTCAGGGAGGCTATGGAGTCAGGGAGGATACAGAGTCAGTGAAACTATGGAGTCAGGGAGGCTATGGAGTCAGGGAGGACATGGAGTCAGGGAGGATATGGAGTCAGGGAGGCTATGGGGTCAGGGAGGCTATGGAGTCAGGGAGGCTATGGAGTCAGGGAGGATATGGAGTCAGTGAAACTATGGAGTCAGGGACGCTATGGAGTGAGGGAGGCTAAGGAGTCAGGGAGACAATGGAGTCAGGAGGATGGAGTCAGTGAAACTATGGAATCAGGGAGGCTATGGAGTCAGGGAGGATATGGAGTCAGGAGGATATGGAGTCAGGGAGGCTATGGGGTCAGGGAGGCTATGGAGTCAGGGAGGATATGGAGTCAGTGAAACTATGGAGTCAGGGAGGCTATGGAGTCAGGGAGGATATGGAGTCAGGGAGGATATGGAGTCAGGGAGGCTATGGAGTCAGGGAGGATATGGAGTCAGGAAGGATATGGAGTCAGGGAGGCTATGGAGTCAGGGAGGATATGGAGTCAGGGAGGCTGTGGAGTCAGGGAGAATATGGAGTCAGGGAGGATATGGAATCAGGGAGGCTATGGGGTCAGGGAGGCTATGGGGTCAGGGAGGCTATGGAGTCAGGGAGGATATGGAGTCAAGGAGACTATGGGGTCAGGGAGGATAAGGAGTCAGGGAGGATACGGAGTCAGTGAAACTATGGAGTCAGGGAGGATATGGAGTCAGGGAGGATATGGAGTCAGGGAGGCTATGGAGTCAGGGAGGATATGGAGTCAGGGAGGCTATGGAGTCAGGGAGGATATGGAGTAAATGAGACTATGGGGTCAGGGAGGATAAGGAGTCAGGGAGGATATGGAGTCAGGAAGGCTGTGGAGTCAGGGAGGATATGGAGTCAGGGAGGCTATGGAGTCAGGGAGGCTGTGGAGTCAGGGAGGCTGTGGAGTCAGGGAGGGTGTGGAGTCAGGGAAGATAGGGAGTCAGGGAGGCTATGGAGTCAGGGAGGCTGTGGGGTCAGGGAGGCTGTGGAGTCAGGGAGGATATCTGAGTCAAGGAGACTATGGAGTCAAGGAGACTATGGAGTCAGGGAGGATATAAAGTCAGTGAAACTATGGAGTCAGGGAGGATATGGAGTCAAGGAGACTATGGAGTCAGGGAGGACAGGAGTCAAGGAGACTATGGAGTTAAGGAACTATGGAGTCAGCAGACTATGGAGTCAGGGAGGATATCCTAGTCAGGGAGGCTGTGGAGTCAAGGAGGCTATGGGTCAGGGAGGATATGGAGTCAAGGAGACTATGGAGTCAAGGAGGCTAACCCAGGGGGATAGAAGTCAGGAGGCTATGGAGTCAGGAGGCTGTGGAGTCAGGGAGGATATGGAGTCAAGGGCATATGGAGTCAAGGAGACTATGGAGTCAAGGAGGCTATGGAGTCAGGGAGGATATGGAGTCAGGGAGGCTGTGGAGTCAGGGAGGATATGGAGTCAACTGAGCCTATGGAGTCAGGGAGGATATGGAGTCAAGGAGACTATGGAGTCAGGGAGGATATGGATTCACACTGTAACTATGGGGCAGGGAAACCATTCATCCTATTCAAGGAGACAATTGAAGCAGAGAAACTTCATATCTGAACTGTCTATAGGGGTTATAGCTTGTCAGAGAAGGGCTTCATGCAACACACTACTAAACCTCCAGAGAACATGAGAAACCATTCATCCTGTTGCACTGCATGCTGGGGCAGAGAACACCAGAGTCAGTACTGTCTATTAAATGCTGTGGAACTGAAACCATTCATCCTTTCTCACAGTATCCCTGGGGCAATTGTCTCTCCTATCTCCAGAGACAGACCCTGCGTCACAATCCTATTCAAACGTAATCACTGGGGCAGAGAAACCATTCATGAGTTTTCAGATGACAAACAGGTACCAGAAGGAAGAATTACATGGTAGAGTTGCATGGTAGAGACAAAATTGTTAAATTTTTAAAAATTATCCTGTCGGATAAACACTCCAAACAGTCCTACCCTGACCCTGGAGGCGAGAAACCACTTCATCCTAAAGCACACAGTAACCCTGGGGCAGAGAAACATTCAATGATATATCACACTGTAACCCTGGGGCATGGAAACCCATCTATTCACACTGTAACCCTGGGGCATGAGAAACCCTTCATCCTATTCACACTGTAACCCTGGGGCAGAGAAACCATTCATCCTATTCACACAGTAACCCTGGGGCAGAGAAACCCTTCATCCTATTCACACAGTAACCCTGGGGCAGAGAAACCATTCATCCTATTCACACAGTAACCCTGGGGCAGAGAAACCATTCATCCTATTCACACTGTAACCCTGGGGCAGAGAAACCCTTCATCCTATTCACACTGTAACCCTGGGGCAGAGAAACCATTCATCCTATTCACACTGTAACCCTGGGGCAGAGAAACCATTCATCCTATTCACACAGTAACCCTGGGGCAGAGAAACCCTTCATCCTATTCACACTGTAACCCTGGGGCAGAGAAACCCTTCATCCTATTCACACAGTAACCCTGGGGCAGAGAAACCATTCATCCTATTCACACTGTAACCCTGGGGCAGAGAAACCCCTCATCCTATTCACACTGTAACCCTGGGGCAGAGAAACCATTCATCCTATTCACACTGTAACCCTGGGGCAGAGAAACCCTTCATCCTATTCAAACAGTAACCCTGGGGCAGAGAAACCATTCATCCTATTCACACTGTAACCCTGGGGCAGAGAAACCCTTCATCTTATTCACACTGTAACCCTGGGGCAGAGAAACCCTTCATCCTATTCACACTGTAACCCTGGGGCAGAGAAACCCTTCACCCTATTCACACAGTAACCCTGGGGAAGAGAAACCCTATTCACACAGTAACCCTGGGGCAGAGAAACCCTTCATCCTATTCACACTGTAACCCTGGGGCAGAGAAACCCTATTCATCCTATTCACACAGTAACCCTGGGGCAAAGAAACCCTTCATCCTATTCACACTGTAAGCCTGGGGAAGAGAAACCCCTATTCACAAAGTAACCCTGGGGCAGAGAAACCCTTCATCCTATTCACACTGTAACCCTGGGGCAGAGAAACCCTTCATCCTATTCACACTGTAACCCTGGGGCAGAGAAACCCTTCATCATATTCACACAGTAACCCTGGGGCAGAGAAACCCTCCACCCTATTCACTGTAACCCTGGGGCAGAGAAACCCTTCATCCTATTCACACTGTAACCCTGGGGCAGAGAAACCCTTCATCCTATTCACACAGTAACCCTGGGGCAGAGAAACCCTATTCACATTGTAACCCTGGGGCAGAGAAACCCCTATTCACACTGTAACCCTGGGGCAGAGAAACCCCTCATCCTATTCACACTGTAACCCTGGGGCAGAGAAACCCTTCATCCTATTCACACAGTAACCCTGGGGCAGAGAAACCATTCATCCTATTCACACTGTAACCCTGGGGCAGACAAACCATTCATCCCATTCACACTGTAACCCTGGGGCAGAGAAACCCTTAATCCTATTCACACTGTAACCCTGGGGCAGAGAAACCCCTATTCACACTGTAACCCTGGGGCAGAGAAACCATTCATCCTATTCACACTGTAACCCTGGGGCAGACAAACCATTCATCCCATTCACACTGTAACCCTGGGGCAGAGAAACCCTTCATCCTGTTCACACAGTAACCCTGGGGCAGAGAAACCCTATTCACACTGTAACCCTGGGGCAGAGAAACCCTTCATCCTATTCACACAGTAACCCTGGGGCAGAGAAACCCTTCATCCTATTCACACTGTAACCATGGGGCAGAGAAACCCTTCATCCTATTCACATTGTAACCCTGGGGCAGAGAAACCCCATCCTATTCACACTGTAACCCTGGGGCAGAGAAACCCTTAATCCTATTCACACTGTAACCCTGGGGCAGAGACACCCTTCATCCTCACACTGTAACCCTGGGGCAGAGAAACCCTCATCCTATTCAAACTGTAACCCTGGGGCAGAGAAACCCTTCATCCTATTCACACTGTAACCATGGGGCAGAGAAACCCCTATTCACACTGTAACCCTGGGGCAGAGAAACCCTTCATCCCTATTCACACTGTAACCCTGGGGCAGAGAAACCCTTCATCCTATTCACACTGTAACCCTGGGGCAGAGACACCCTTCATCCTATTCACACTGTAACCCTGGGGCAGAGAAACCCTTCATTCATTCAAAGTAACCCTGGGGCAGAGAAACCCTTCATCCTATTCACACTGTAACCCTGGGGCAGAGAAACCCCTATTCACACTGTAACCCTGGGGCAGAGAAACCCTTCATCCTATTCACACTGTAACCCTGGGGCAGAGAAACCCTTCATCCTATTCACACTGTAACCCCGGGGCAGAGAAACCCCTATTCACACTGTAACCCTGGGGCAGAGAAACCCTTCATCCTATTCACACTGTAACCCTGGGGCAGAGAAACCCTTCATCCTATTCACACAGTAACCCTGGGGCAGAGAAACCCTATTCACATTGTAACCCTGGGGCAGAGAAACCCCTATTCACACTGTAACCCTGGGGCAGAGAAACCCCTCATCCTATTCACACTGTAACCCTGGGGCAGAGAAAC
This sequence comes from Oncorhynchus nerka, assembly GCF_034236695.1. Lineage (NCBI taxonomy): Eukaryota > Metazoa > Chordata > Actinopteri > Salmoniformes > Salmonidae > Oncorhynchus > Oncorhynchus nerka. The sequence continues at coordinate 91,226,738 of NC_088397.1, read as the reverse complement.
CCCTATTCACACAGTAACCCTGGGGCAGAGAAACCATTCATCCTATTCACACTGTAACCCTGGGGCAGACAAACCATTCATCCCATTCACACTGTAACCCTGGGGCAGAGAAACCCTTAATCCTATTCACACTGTAACCCTGGGGCAGAGAAACCCCTATTCACACTGTAACCCTGGGGCAGAGAAACTCCTCTCCCTATTCACACTGTAACCCTGGGGCAGAGAAACCCTTCATCCTATTCACACTGTAACCCTGGGGCAGAGAAACCCTTCATCCTGTTCACACAGTAACCCTGGGGCAGAGAAACCCCTATTCACAAGGTAACCCCGGGGCAGAGAAACCCTTCATCCTATTCACACAGTAACCCTGGGGCAGAGAAACCCTTCATCCTATTCACACTGTAACCCTGGGGCAGAGAAACCCTTCATCCTATTCACATTGTAACCCTGGGGCAGAGAAACCCCTATTCACACTGTAACCCCGGGGCAGAGAAACCCCTATTCACACAGTAACCCTGGGGCAGAGAAACCCCTATTCATAGAGCAAGTGTAGAGGTTTGGTGGCTCTCTGTGGATTGGTAGGGCATGTTAGTTTGACACTGGCAGTCGGTTAAGCCGCTCGATGGTTCTGTTATCTCAGCTCCAGAGACAAAGCAGCAGTAGTTCTACTATGGAGGTCCAGTCACATCATACTGTAACCCAGAACAACATCACTGTCACTGACATAGTCACTCTATCTGCCCCACTGACAGGAACAGGCTGGGGCTGGTGGTGGCCTCTTTCTCTGTTCTCTGTTCTCTGTTCTATGACCTCTCTCCCTTTCTTTCTCTCTCTCTCTCACTCTTTATCCCACTCTACTCTCTCTCTCTCCCCCTCTCTCTCTTTCTCTCTCTCTCACCCCTGGCCTGCATTCTCTGTCTCACCCCTGGCCTGCATCCTCTCTCTCTCTCTCGCTCTTTATCCCACTCTACTCTCTCTCCCCCTCTCTCTCTCTCTTTCTCTCTCTCTCTCTCACCCCCTCTCTCTCTCACCCCCTCTCTCTTTCTCTCTCTCACCCCCTGGCCTGCATTCTCTCTCTCACCCCCTGGCCTGCATCCTCTCTTTCTCTGCCCCCCTCTCTCTCTCTCACACCCTGGCCTGCATCCTCTCTCTCTCTCTCACCCCCCTCTCTCTTTCTCTCTCTCACCCCTGGCCTGCATCCTCTCTCTCTCCCTCACCCCCTCTCTTTCTCTCTCTCACCCCCTGGCCTGCATCCTCTCTCTTTCTCTCTCAACCCCTGGCCTGTACCCTCTCTCTCTCTCTCTCTCTCTCTCTCTCACCCCCTCTCTTTCTCTCTCACCCCCTGGCCTGCATCCCCCTTCTCTCTCTTTCTCTCTCTCTCTCTCACCCCTGGCCTGCATCCTCTCTCTCTCTCTCTCACCCCCTGGCCTGCATCCTCTCTCTCTTACCCCCCCTCTCTCTCTCTCTCTCTCTCACCCCCTGGCCTGCATCCCCTCTCTCTCTCTCTCTCTCTCACCCCCTGGCCTGCATCCTCTCTTTCTCTCTCTCACACCCTGGCCTGCATCCTCTCTCTCTCCTCACCCCCACCTCTCTCTTTCTCATCTCTCACCCCCAACCCCTGGCCTGCATTCTCTCTCTCCCCCCTGGCCTGCATGCTCTCCCCCTTCTCTCTCTCTCTCACCCCCTGGCCTGCATCCTCTCTCTCTCTCACCCCCTCTCTCTTTCTCTCTCTCACCCCCCTCTCTCTTTCTCTCTCACCCCCTGGCCTGCATCCTCTCTCTCTCTCTCACCCCCACCTCTCTCTTTCTCTCTCTCACCCCCCCCTGGCCTGCATTCTCTCTCTCTCCCCCCTGGCCTGCATGCTCTCTCTCTCACCCCCTGGCCTGCATCCTCCTCTCTCTCACCCCTGGCCTGCATCCTCTCTCTCTCTCCCCCCCCACCTCTCTTTCTCTCTTTCACCCCCAGGCCTGCATTCTCTCTCTCTCACCCCCCCTCTCTTTCTCTCTCATGCATCCTCCCTGGCCTGCATCCTCTCTCTCTCACCCCCCTCTCTCTTTCTCTCTCTCACCCCCTGGCCTGCATCCTCTCTCTCTCACCCCCTCTCTCTCTCTCACCCCCTGGCCTGCATCCTCTCTCTCTCCAGATTAGTGATTCCATGGCTGCCTGCATCAAGCTAAACCCAATACTGGGAAGTGGGCATGCCCTGTCCTCTAATGATGATTCTAGTATATTATAGGACCAGATTAGTGGGCAGACTGAGATACCGACATAGGCAAACCATAGGCAGGGATGGATGGAATCCATTAGAATATAGAATAGCTGAAGAGCTTTGTTTATGTAATGGCAGTCTATTAGCGTAACTGCAAAGTGTTAGTATTGTGTTGTGTTCCATTAAGAAACATTTTTCTACATCCCATGGAATACAGAGAGGATTGTTGCCAGATAAACCAGATCAAAGGGAATAATAAAAACATTTGAGTCGTGAGTCGTGTGTGTTGGGCTTGTGTTGTTGTTGCCAGTGTTGTGCGGAGTCATCACATGGAACCATTAAACCAAGAGTTCTGTCCCTGGCTGTTCTTTCTGTTCTGAATGCAGAATGTTTGTGGTGTTACTAAGCAACATGCTTCTGAAGCAGAATACAGAATGAAGAATAGAGATTAGAGTCTGGCTCCTCCTACTGACACCCTGCATTCCACCAGTCAGGACATCACCGACATACAGGTCTGTACTATTACACCTGTATAGCTAGCCGCTCACACACACACACACACACACACACACACACACACACACCTGGTCAGTGTTCTTAATGTTTTGTATAGTCGGTGTATCTCGACGTCAATATTCAGCATCAGTCAAAAACACGACACACTCCCAATGCCACACTCCCAATACCACACTCCCAATACCACACTCCCAATGCCACACTCCCAATACCACACTCCCAATACCACACTCCCAATACCACACTCCCAATAGCACACTCCCAATAGCACACTCCCAATACCACACTCCCAATAGCACACTCCCAATACCACACTCCCAATACCACACTCCCAATACCACACTCCCAATACCACACTCCCAATGCCACACTCCCAATACCACACTCCCAATGCCACATACCACACTCCCAATACCACACTCCCAAACCACACTCCCAATACTCCCAATACCACACTCCCAATACCACACTCTCAATACCACACTCCCAATACTCCCAATACCACACTCCCAATACCACACTCCCAATGCCACACTCCCAATACCACACTCCCAATACCCCAATGCCACACTCCCAATGCCACACTTCCAATACCACACTCCCAATACCCAATTCTAATACCACACTCCCAATACCCCAATACCACACTCCCAATGCCACACTCCCAATGCCACACTCCCAATACCCCAATACCACACTCCCAATGCCACACTCTCAATACCACACTCCCAATGCCACACTCCCAATACCACACTCCCAATGCCACATCCACACTCCCAATACCACACTCCCAATACCACACTCCCAATCTCCCAATACCACACTCCCAATACCACACTCTCAATACCACACTCCCAATACTCCCAATACCACACTCCCAATGCCACACTCCCAATACCACACTCCCAATACTCCCAATGCCACACTCCCAATGCCACACTTCCAATACCACACTCCCAATACCACAATTCTAATACCACACTCCCAATACTCCCAATACCACACTCCCAATGCCACACTCCCAATACCACACTCCCAATACTCCCAATACCACACTCCCAATACCACACTCCCAATGCCACACTCCCAATACCACACAATACCACACTCCCAATACCACACTCTCAATACCACACTCCCAATACTCCCAATACCACACTCCCATTACCACACTCCCAATACCACACTCCCATTACCACACTCCCAATACCACACTCCCAATACCACACTCCCAATACCACACTCCCAATCAATACCACACTCCCAATACCACACTCCCAATACCACACTCCCATTACCACACTCCCAATACCACACTCCCATTACCACACTCCCAATACCACACTCCCAATACCACACTCCCAATACCACACTCCCAATACCACACTCCCAATACCACACTCCCAATACCACACTCCCAATACCACACTCCCAATACCACACTCCCAATACCACACACACACAGGATTAAAAGCATAGAAAGAAACCAAACGTATCATCTGCCGTCTGTGTTCTCCTGTTCAGACGTCAGACAGAGAGCAGTTTGTGGGGGCATTTAGTGTTCTGATTTACCAAGCCTGACTACATGATGCAATTTGCACTTCTACTACAAAAGCTTTGGGTTAATATTTCATGTTGTTGTGGGGAAACACTGCGCCACAGAAGTACTGCTGTAAACATTTAAAGGACCACTGACTAGTTAAGGATCATATCACATCCACATCCACTTCAATTTGCTTACCGCCCCAATAGATCCACAGATGATGCAATCGCCATCACACTGTACACTGCCCTGTTCTATCTGGACAAGAGCAATACCTATGTAAGACTGCTGTCCATTGACTACAGCTCAGCATTCAACACCATAGTACCCTCCAAGCTCATCATTAAGCTTGAGGTCCTGGGTCTGAACCCTGCCCAGTGCAACTGGGTCCTGGACTTTCTAACGGTCCGCCCCCCAGGTGGTGAAGGTAGGAAACAACACCTCCACTTTGCTGATCCTCAACACAGGGGCCCGTGCTCAGCCCCCTCCTGTACTCCATGTTCACCCATGACTGCTTGGCCACGAATGCCTCCAACTCAATCATGAAGTTTGCAGATGACACAACAGTAGTGGGCTTGATTACCAACAATGACGAGGCAGCCTACAGGGAGGAGGTGAGGGCCCTGGCAGAGAGGAGGTGAGGGCCCTGGCGGAGAGGAGGTGAGTGCCCTGGCGGAGAGGAGGTGAGTGCCCTGGCAGAGTGGTGCCAGGAAAATAACCTCCCCCTCAACGTCAACAAACTGAAGGAGCTGATTACGGACTTTATTTCTTCATTCAATTCTTTGACTTTTAGATGTGTGTGTGTATTGTTGTGAATTGTTAGATACTACTGCACTGTTGGAGCTAGGAACACAAGCATTTTGCTACACCCGCAATAACATCTGCTAAATATATGTATGTGACCCATAGCATTAGATTTGATTTGATTTGGACACACGTCTACAATCTGTGAATAATTCAATACATGGACATTCCGTGGGTGGTTCATTACTAGGAAAATACATCACATCGAAATATCCTAAGTGAGGTGTGTAGACGGTATGGTATATACGATAATATTGCTTTGGTTGAGACAGGCAGCACGGCATTAAAACTGAATCAACAACATTCAGGGGGAGGTAGATACATATATTTATGTTTTAAAGAGAGAGCACTAGAGACAGAGAGACAGAGAAAGAGAGAGAGAGAGACAAGTGACATCAAAAGTATCGTTTGAAGCATATTTTGCGGCTATACATAGTTTTTTTACATTTACAATATTTGCAATATTTACAGACATTTGAATAAAACAGGCTTATATACCATTGTGGGTTCTGATGGGTTGAACTCATGAGGCATTTATAAGTTGAATTTGTCAAGAATAAATGAGTAGGCTTATTATATCATTCATGTATGTGTACAAAAATGTGGATTGCCCCTTTAAAGAACTCTAAACATGATGTATTTCATCCTAAACCCTTGGGAGAATTACACAATCACAAAAACAATTGAATCAATATGGGTACAAATACTCTACTGTGGGTAGCAGTCCTTCTGTCAATGCTAATAATATTTTCAGTTCTCTCTGATTTTATTCAAAGGAAGAATTTACATTTTCTCAGTACGTCATATGTTGTTTTACATCATGATAAAAAAAAATATATATATATAAAGTGCATTGTGAATCTTGAACACTAGATGGCAGTATATCTGGTACATACCGAACAACAAGGTGATTCAAAAAATACTGACTATCAGCCCATTCATACCGTAGGCCTGTGATGTAAACTGCCTTGTATTTGTATAACTGAACGTGCTACGTGTGGGTTTAACTATGAATGTTTAATAACGTCAGGACATACAGTAGCAGTCAAACGTTTGGACACACCTACTCATTCAAGGGTTTTTCTTTATTCGTACTATTTTCTACATTGTAGAATAATAGTGAAGACATCAACACTATGAAATAACACATATGGAATCATGTAGTAACCAAAAAAAGCTTTAATCATATCAAAATGTATTTTAAGTTCGAGATTTTTCAAAGTAGCCACCCTTTGCCTTGATGACAGCTTTTCACGCTGATGGCATTCTCTCAACCAGCTTCATGAGGTAGTCACCTGGAATACATTTAAATTGACAGGTGTGCCTTGCTAAAAATGTATTTGTGGAATTTCTTTCCTTCTAAAATGCGTTTGAGCCAATCAGTTGTGTTGTGACTAGGTAGGGGTGTTATACAGAAGATAGCCCTATTTGGTAAAAGACCAAGTCCATATTATGGCAAGAAGAGCTCAAATAAGCAAAGAGAAATGACAGTCCATCATTACTTAAGGGCATTTGCCTGTTGTTTTGGCATGACTATTTATCACCAGAATAAATATGGTTTTCCTTAAACCTCTTCTCTCTACACCTGACTCCTCACCCACCACTCCTAGTTCCGTAACACACATACAGGATGCTACCCTCCACAACATAACATATACAGGATACTACCCTCCACAACATAACCTTCACTATGTCACCGGGACATATACAGGATCTTACCCTCCACAACATAACCTTCACTATGTCACCGGGACATATACAGGATACTACCCTCTACAACATAACCTTCACTATGTCACCAGGACATATACAGGATACTACCCTCCACAACATAACCTTCACTATGTCACCAGGACATATACAGGATACTACCCTCCACAACATAACCTTCACTGTGTCACCAGGACATATACAGGATACTACCCTCCACAACATAACCTTCACTATGTCACCGGGACATATACAGGATACTACCCTCTACAACATAACCTTCACTATGTCACCAGGACATATACAGGATACTACCCTCCACAACATAACCTTCACTGTGTCACCAGGACATATACAGGATACTACCCTCCACAACATAACCTTCACTGTGTCACCAGGACATATACAGGATACTACCCTCCACAACATAACCTTCACTATGTCACCAGGACATATACAGGATACTACCCTCCACAACATAACCTTCACTGTGTCACCAGGACATATACAGGATACTACCCTCCACAACATAACCTTCACTGTGTCACCAGGACATATACAGGATGCTCCCCTCTACAACATAACCTTCACTATGTCACCAGAACATATACAGGATACTACCCTCCACAACATAACCTTCACTGTGTCACCATGACATATACAGGATACTACCCTCCACAACATAACCTTCACTATGTCACCAGGACATATACAGAATGCTAACCTCCACAACATAACCTTCACTGTGTCACCAGGACATATACAGGATACTACCCTCCACAACATAACCTTCACTATGTCACCAGGACATATACAGGATACTACCCTCCACAACATAACTTTCACTATGTCACCAGGACATATACAGGATACTACCCTCCACAACATAACCTTCACTATGTCACCAGGACATATACAGGATACTACCCTCCACAACATAACCTTCACTATGTCACCAGGACATATACAGGATACTACCCTCCACAACATAACCTTCACTGTGTCACCAGGACATATACAGGATACTACCCTCTACAACATAACCTTCACTGTGTCACCAGGACATATACAGGATACTACCCTCTACAACATAACCTTCACTATGTCACCAGGACATATACAGGATGCTCCCCTCTACAACATAACCTTCACTGTGTCACCAGGACATATACAGGATACTACCCTCTACAACATAACCTTCACTATGTCACCAGGACATATACAGGATGCTCCCCTCTACAACATAACCTTCACTGTGTCACCAGGACATATACAGGATACTACCCTCCACAACATAACCTTCACTATGTCACCAGGACATATACAGGATACTACCCTCCACAACATAACCTTCACTATGTCACCAGGACATATACAGGATACTACCCTCCACAACATAACCTTCACTATGTCACCAGGACATATACAGGATGCTCCCCTCTACAACATAACCTTCACTGTGTCACCAGGACATATACAGGATGCTCCCCTCTACAACATAACCTTCACTGTGTCACCAGGACATATACAGGATACTACCCTCTACAACATAACCTTCACTATGTCACCAGGACATATACAGGATGCTCCCCTCTACAACATAACCTTCACTGTGTCACCAGGACATATACAGGATACTACCCGCCACAACATAACCTTCACTATGTCACCAGGACATATACAGGATACTACCCTCCACAACATAACCTTCACTATGTCACCAGGACATATACAGGATACTACCCTCCACAACATAACCTTCACTATGTCACCAGGACATATACAGGATACTACCCTCCACAACATAACCTTCACTATGTCACCAGGACATATACAGGATACTACCCTCCACAACATAACCTTCACTATGTCACCAGGACATATACAGGATGCTCCCCTCTACAACATAACCTTCACTGTGTCACCAGGACATATACAGGATACTACCCTCTACAACATAACCTTCACTATGTCACCAGGACATATACAGGATACTACCCTCCACAACATAATCTTCACTATGTCACCAGGACATATACAGGATACTACCCTCTAAAACATAACCTTCACTGTGTCACCAGGACATATACAGGATGCTACCCTCTACAACATAACCTTCACTATGTCACCAGGACATATACAGGATACTACCCTCCACAACATAACCTTCACTGTGTCACCAGGACATATACAGGATACTACCTTCACTGTGTCACCAGGACATATACAGGATACGTAACCTTCACTATGTCACCAGGACATATACAGGATACTACCCTCCACAACATAACCTTCACTATGTCACCAGGACATATACAGGATACTACCCTCCACAACATAACCTTCACTATGTCACCAGGACATATACAGGATACTACCCTCCACAACATAACCTTCACTCCATATCAAAACTCAAAGCCTACAACCTGATTTCGGACAAAATTACCTGGAAGGATTCCTACTGCCAAAAATTCTTATTTCCAAGGACTATACAGCTAATGCTTGGCTAATGCTTGGCAAACCAACAACCAGAAAATGAAGCACAACAGAAACCTGTAAACACCATCCAACCGGGAACTGGTTGAATAATGTTTAGTCTGAAGATACTTTTAAAACCAAGAAGAAAAATACCTAAACATGATATATTTTACTTCATAAGGACTGAATGCTAAGTTAAGGCGACCAAGCTTGCTAGGACAGAACGGATTTGGCTGCAACGTCAATTAGCACTGAGGTGTCAAAGCCCTTGAGCCCAACAATGGCGGGGGAGTTTTACAGCCTCCTCCAACCCGAATGCAGAGGCCTTCGAAGCCCCTCCCTCTGTTCAGAGGTCATTACAATACAGTATCCTCTGGAGTCATGTCTACTTTGAACTGGTATGCAGCCAGGACCACTTCAATTGTAAATTCAATTACCTCAATAAGAAACAATAGTGTTGCTTTGATCGCATCAGAAGATATTCTATATCTATATATTCACAATCTACAAAATACAAACATCCACAGGACAACTTTGCTTATACGTCGTAAAAGACCATTCACTGAAACTGAAGAGATATGGCTAGCTAAAGACCTCCTTTTTCACATGGAAAAAAACCCCGGTTGACAGAGACTTGATAGCTACGTTAGCTAGCTAGCTGTGATTTTCTACAAGGAATCTGTCTCCCGAAAAAAGCTTCTCCCAAGTGAGTGTGACACCTACTCCCCATTGCCTGCTGCACTGCAGTTTGGATTCCACCTGCAGATCTGTTAACCGTCTGCCCTGGCCTGTCTCCCCCTGTCTGGTACAGGTATCCACACCACACTCCCCCCTCTCTCCCTGGCCTGTCTCCCCCTGTCTGGTACAGGTATCCCCACCACACTCCCCCCTCTCTCCCTGGTCTGTCTCCCCCTGTCTGGTACAGGTATCCACACCACACTCCCCCTCTCTCCTGGCCTGTCTCCCCCTGTCTGGTACAGGTATCCCCACCACAACATAACCTTCACTGTGTCACCAGGACTCCCCCTCTCTCCCTGGCCTGTCTCCCCTGTCTGGTACAGGTATCCCCACCACACTCCCCCTCTCTCCCTGGCCTGTCCCCCTGTCTGGTACAGGTATCCCCACCACACTCCCCCTCTCTCCCTGGCCTGTCTCCCCCTGTCGGGTACAGGTATCCCCACCACACTCCCCCTCTCTCCCTGGCCTGTCTCCCCCTGTCTGGTACAGGTATCCCCACCACACTCCCCTCTCTCCCTGGCCTGTCTCCCCCAGGACAACTGTCGGGTACAGGTATCCCCACCACACTCCCCCTCTCTCCCTGGCCTGTCCCCCCCTGCACTGTCTGGTACAGGTATCCCCACCACACTCCCCCTCTCTCCCTGGCCTGTCCCCCTGTCTGGTACAGGTATCCCCACCACACTCCCCCTCTCTCCCTGGTCTGTCTCCCCCTGTCTGGTACAGGTATCCCCGCCACACTCCCCCTCTCTCCCTGGCCTGTCTCCCCTGTCTGGTACAGGTATCCCCACCACAGTCCCCCCTCTCTCCCGAGCTTTCGCTCTCCTCCAGCACACAGGCACAGCAGACTTTGGACTGATCTGAATTTTAGGGAGGCTAATTAACTTGTGAAGCTTATTATGTGAGCTTACTCAGAAACACTAAAATGAACTAGTATAGACCTATTATTTATTGATTTAATCTCAGACTTTTATAGCCTCCTGGACTCATAGAGATACAGTCTCTAGTTATCTTGTTGGGGCGAGTGACTCTTTGAACTTACAATGGCTAGCCCCAAGTCGTTTATGCTATTTGCCTCATGACTCCTCCATGCTTTGTTGACTATGACTACGTTTGTTCCCACACTCGGGACTCCGACTCTCGATTGGTTACACCAATTCTTGGCCTTCCATCCTATTCCAACCACCTCTCGCCAAGCTTTGTATTCATGTTACCTGATGAAATTGCTGAACAATATGATTTTGTTGCCATCTGATGCAAATTCAAATGACAAAAAAATCTACACTGCAAAGCTCTCCTTGTCCTCTGCCGTGCCCTGATTGTATTACTGCTGATGATATCTTGAAATGTACATGTACACCCTGGCCCATCTACTGTTGCTAGTCCTAATTCTGACTTGTACTCTGATATCTGTTTCACTCATTTCTGTTCTCGTAAAAGCCTGGGTTTTCTGCACGTTCAGACTAGAAGCTTATTACCTAAAATTAATCAATTGAATGTGTGGGTTCACACCTCCAATCCAGATGTGTTTTTTCCATCTACGTAACATTGCAAAATGTAAGAAGGGAAGGGCTATATAAATCAATTTGATTTGATTTGATGTGTTGGTCATTAGTGAGATGTGGTTAAGAAAGAGAGTTTTGAACACTGATGTTAACCTTTCCGGTTATAGCCTCTTTCGGCAAAACAGATCTTCCAAAGGTGGTGGAGTGGCAATCTTTACCAAGGATCTGTTACATCTGCTCCTGCCACGCCCTCTACTGCTCATCCTGTGTCTCCTTGACCTGCCGCCGCTCTCCCAGTGCTTTCTCCCTCTCCTACTCCCTCTTCCTCTCTCTCTCTGTGTGTGATTGTGTGGGCGGAGACAGGTGTGCTGGAGACAGAGCAGATCCCCACCAGCTGCAACCTGTTCCATAATCAAGACCTCTATCAAATACTCAGTCCTGCCACTTCCACACTGCCAGATCGTGATCTCTGCTCAGTCAGTCTATGTTTCTAGCCGTTTGTTACTATTCAGATCCTGTTATACTGTTATGCCTATTTTCCTTGCCTGACACGGTTTTCCTCTCCGCTACAGTTCTGCCCTCTCTGACTCTGGTCTCCTCATCCAGCTACTCTCTCCTGGATTCCCCACTCTACTACTCCCTTGGATTCCCCTCCGGACCTGCTTACCCTGTCTCAACTCCTCTCGCTCCAGCCTCAGCCTCCTCACCTGCTTACCCTGTCCCAACCCCTCTCGCTCCAGCCTCAGCCTCCGCACCTCTTTTCCTGCAATCCGCCCGAGCTTCCCCTAACCTGCACTCCATCCTCCCCCTGGGTTTCAATAAATAACTTGGTTACTTCATCCCAGTCTCCTCATCCGAGTCTGCTCTTGGGTTTCCCTGTTGCACTCCGCGTCAGTGCTTGGTTGTCTCCACCAAGTCTGTCCCCAAACAATTTGATTTGTTGGTTTTAAGTATTACATTTTCAAATAGCTCTTTGTTGACTGTTGCTGGGTGTTATTGTCCACCATCAGCATCGGCCTGTAACATACCTGCCCCGCCCTTGGGCGCTAAGGATGGAGAGCGGGAGCAGGCGTGACAGTACCCCCCTCCCCATCTAAGGGCACCACCCGGCGTCCCACCTGGGCGAGCCTGAGGGGCCGGCTGAGGCATGGGCGCTGGACAAGTCGGCTGGGGCATAGTAGCCCGACGAACCATCAGAGGAGTGGGAGTGTAGCGAACCGGCTGAGCCGTGAGAGCCTGACGATCTGGTTGAGGCGTAAAGCCTGATGATCCCGGTGAAATGTGGGAGCCTGATGATCCGGCTGAGCCGTAAAACCCTGACGATCCAGCTGAGAAATGACGTTGGATGAGAGCCTGCCGAGCCAACCGGGGCAAGGAAACTTCTCAAGCCAGCTAGGGCGTGAAAGCCATGAATCGCTGATGCGTGTGCCGAGGAAAGCAGGTGTGCGTAATGAAGTTTGCAGGACTGCGTAGTGCAGGGCAGCCTGGCGCTCGTAGGGAGAGCGGGAGCAGATTTGACAAAGGTATGACTCTAAACACCCAGAAAAGGCTTCTCTCCTTGATGTTATCTCACAAATGATCCTGATAAATATCATTACAGTGTTTTCTGTAATGACCTTCGTGGTCACTGTTTTACAGCCTGTGTTCGTAATGTCTGCTCAGTGAAACAACCTGTCCTGATGTGTCATAGACGCTTGCTAAAAAACATTAATGAGCAAGCCTTCCTTCATGACCTGGCCTCTGTAAATTGGTATAGAATCAGCTTGATCCCCTCTGTCGAACACGCTTAAACCTTGTTTTTTCTTTTTTTTTGTGGTATTGTTAACAAACACGCCCCCATAAAGAAAATGAGAATTAAAAAACAAGTTCCTGGTTTGACTGTGATCTGGCAGAGTTACTCAGGGTGGCAGGGTAGCCTAGTGGTTAGACCGGTGGACTAATAACCGGAAGGTTGCAAGATCAAACCCCTGAGCTGACAAGGTACAAATCTGTCGTTCTGCCCCTGAACAGGCAGTTAACCCACTGTTCCTAGGCCGTCATTGAAAATAAGAATTTGTTCCTAACTGACTTGCCTAGTTAAATAAAGGTAAAATAAAATAAAAAACTCCTCAAGAATTCCATTTGGCACACACATACTCTGTCTGAATGGCTATCATTCAGGCATATGAGAAACAAGTATACTCAGGCTATCCAGAAGGCCAATATTATAGTTACTTTAAGGTTGCAGTTCTCTCTCTGTGGGTCTAACCCAAAGAAGTTCTGGAAGACCTGCAGAATAAACCCTCCTCCTCACAGCTGCCCATGTCACTTAATGTTGATGATGTGGTCGTTAATGAAAAGGAGCACATGGCTGAGCTCTTTAATCACCACTTCATTAAGCCAGGATTCCTATTTGACTCAGCCATGCCTCATTGCCCATCCAAAATTTCCTCATCTCCCACCCCTTCTAATGGGACTAGCCCTGATGCTCCTCTATCTCCCACCCCTTCTAATGGGACTAGCCCTGATGCTCCTCTATCTCCTACCCCTTCTAATGGGACTAGCCCTGATGCTCCTCTATCTCCCACCCCTTCTAATGGGACTAGCCCTGATGCTCCTCCATCTCCCACCCCTTCTAATGGGACTAGCCCTGATGCTCCTCATCTCCTACCCCTTCTAATGGGACTAGCCCTGATGCTCCTCATCTCCTACCCCTTCTAATGGGACTAGCCCTGATGCTCCTCTATCTCCTACCCCTTCTAATGGGACTGATGCTCCTGCTTCTAAAGCCCTGATGCTCCTCTATCTCCCACCCCTTCTAATGTGACTGATGCTCCTGCTTCTAAAGCCCTGATGCTCCTCCATCTCCCACCCCTTCTAATGGGACTAGCCCTGATGCTCCTCCATCTCCCACCCCTTCTAATGGGACTAGCCCTGATGCTCATTTCTGTTTTTCTCCTGCCCCGCTACAAGGTTTCTCCCTGCAGGCGGTCCCTGAGTCTGAGGTGTTAAAGGAGCTCCTTAAACTTGACCCCAAACAACATCTGGGTCAGATGGTTTAGATCCTTTCTTCTTTAAGGTCACAGCCCCTATCATCACCGAGCATATCTCTGAGCTTTTTAACCTGTTCCCATTGATTAGAAGGCAGCCACGGTGCGTCCTTTATTTAAATGGGGAGATCAAGCTGATCCTAACTGTTTATAGGCCAGTTTCTATTTTGTCCTGTTTATCAAAAGTGTTGGAAAAACTTAATAATCAACTGACTGGCTTTCTTGATGTTTATAGTATTCTCTCTGTTATGCAATCTGGTTTCTGCTCAGGTTATGGACGACACTACAACCTTAAAGGTTCTAAATTATGTCATCATTGCCTTTGATTCTAAGCAATGTTGTGCTGCTATTTTTATTATCTTGGCCAAAGCTTTTGATATGGTAGACCATTCCATTCTTATGGTCCGGCTAAGGAGTATTGGTGTCTCTGAGGGGTCTTTGGCCTGGTTTGCTAACTACTTCTCTCGAAGAGTGCAGTGTAAAAAGTCAGAACATCTGCTGTCTCAGCCACTGCCTGTCACCAAGGGAGTGTCCCAAGGCTCGATTCTTGGCCTCACGCTCTTCTCAATTTACATCAACAACATAGCTCAGGCAGTAGGAAGCTGTCTCATCCATTTATATGCAGATGATACAGCTGGACCCTCCTGGGATTTTGTGTTAAACGTTCTACAACAAAGCTTTCTTAGTGTCCAACAAGCATTTTCTGCCCTTAGCCTGGTTCTGAACACCTCCAAAACAAAGGTCATGTGACTTGGGCAAAAGAATGCCCCTCTCCCCACTGGTGTGATTACTACCTCTGAGGGTTTAGAGCTTGAGGTAGTCACCTCATACAAGTACCTGGGAGTATGGCTAGATGGTACACTGTCCTTCTCTCAGCACATATCAAGGCTGCAAAATAAAGTTAAATCTAGACTTGGTTTCCTCTATCGTAATCGCTCCTCTTTCAACCCAGCTTCCAAACTAACCCTGATTCCGATGACCATTCTACCCAGATTCTGGAGTCGTAATTTATAGAGGTCAGGGTGCTCTCGAGCAGCTAAATGTTCGGCCATCAGATTTGCCACCAATGCTCCTTATAGGACACATCACAGCACTCTATACTCCTCTGTAAACTGGTCATCTCTGTATGCCCGTCGCAAAGTCCACTGGTTGATGCTTATTTATTAAACCTTCTTAGGCTTCACTCCTCCCAATCTGAGATATCTACTGCAGCCCTCATCCTCCACATACAACACCCGTTCTGCCAGTCACATTCTGTTAAAGGTCTCCTAGGCACACACATCTCTGAGTCGCTCCTCTTTTCAGTTCGCTGCAGCTAGTGACTGGAACGAGCTGCAAAAGACACTTAAACTGGACAGTTTTATCTCCATCCCTTCATTCAAAGACTCAATCATGAACACTCTTACTGACAGTTGTGGCTGCTTCACGTGATGTAATGTTGTCTTTACCTTGTTGCCCTTTGTGCTGTTTTCTGTGCCCAGTGATGTTTGTACCATGTTGTGTTGTCACCATGTTGTGTTGCTACCATGTTGTTGTCATGTGGTGTTGTCACCATGTTGTGTTGCTACCATGTTGTTGTCATGTTGTTGTCATGTTGTCACCATGTTGTGTTGCTACCATGTTGTTGTCATGTTGTGTTGTCACCATGTTGTGTTGCTACCATGTTGTGTTGCTACCATGTTGTTGTCATGTTGTGTTGTCACCATGTTGTGTTGCTACCATGTTGTTGTCATGTTGTGTTGTCACCATGTTGTGTTGCTACCATGTTGTTGTCATGTTGTGTTGTCACCATGTTGTGTTGCTACCATGTTGTTGTCATGTTGTGTTGTCACCATGTTGTGTTGCTACCATGTTGTTGTCATGTTGTGTTGTCACCATGTTGTGTTGCTACCATGTTGTTGTCATGTTGTGTTGTCACCATGTTGTGTTGCTACCATGTTGTGTTGCTACCATGTTGTTGTCATGTTGTGTTGCTACCATGTTGTTGTCATGTTGTGTTGTCACCATGTTGTGTTGCTACCATGTTGTTGTCATGTTGTGTTGTCACCATGTTGTGTTGCTACCATGTTGTTGTCATGTGGTGTTGTCTCCATGTTGTGTTGCTACCATGTTGTTGTCATGTTGTGTTGTCTCCATGTTGTGTTGCTACCATGTTGTTGTCATGTTGGTGTTGTCTCCATGTTGTGTTGCTACCATGTTGTTGTCATGTGGTGTTGCTACCAGTCTGTACTGTCATGTGTTGCTGCTTTGCTATGTTGTTGTCTTAGGTCTCTCTTTATGTAGTGTTGTGGTGTCTCTCTTGTCGTGATGTGTGCTTTGTCTTATATAAAACATTTTTATCCCAGCCCCCGTCCCCCGCAGGGAGGTCTTTTGCCTTTTGGTAGGCCGTCATTGTAAATAAGAATTTGTTCATAACTGAATTGCCTAGTTAAATAAAGGTACAAATTTAAATAAAAAAAACCCTGATGTGACAAACATTAATGGATCTGCTAAAAGTTTGAATAGAAGCAGTAGTTATCCCATATTAGTTATAATGAGCATGTCAACAGAACAGCTGCTAACGTTACCAGTACTTCCTTCATTAATTCATCCTTACAGAGTCTCCCAGCCCCTCTACTCTGCTAAATACCTACAGGCACTAAACCAAACCACTTAGGAGGAAAACACTCAGCTAGTTTGTTGGAGCAGAAAATCCTCTCAAGAAAGACACATATTTATCCCCTTACACCGTGTCCATGGTAACCACTGTGTGTTGAACACACTTTAGTGTGTTGTTTGTTTATTTCTCATCAGTGAAGAATAATACTCAACATCAACAAGAACAAATGTATCACAAGCACAGTACACACCACTATTTTGCCTTTACAAAGGTACTGTACAAAGTACAAAGTATTTCTGAGTATTTGTTTGAAACTAGAGCCTTTTTATCATTCAAGACGCAAACCAAAAAAAAAATGCTTCCCCTAAAAACTCTGGTTCCTTTCTTCCCTCTATTATCTTGACATCCTGCCCATTTTTACATGAATAAACTGGACAGCGTGGACCCTGTGGAAGATACTGGACAGTGTGGGCCCTGTGGAAGATACTGGACAGCGTGGGCCCTGTGGAAGATACTGGACAGCGTGGGCCTTGTGGAAGATACTGGACAGCGTGGGCCCCGTAGATTAAATTGATTAAAACTGCAGCCCTACATCCATCAGGTGCATACACACCCTGTACCAGCATGAACACATGCACACAGACAGACGGGTGCACACAGACACACCCACCAAACTAGAACGCATAGACAGCGTTGATGTTTGCCTGTTTCCTATGCTGGTTCTATGTTTTTCCGCTGGGTACAAATACCACAGTCTCAGAGAGACACAAATTCCCCTTCTTCTTTAACTGGGGTGGATAATACAATGATAATAGGATACATTGATCTGTTCCCAGATCTGTGGTTAGGCACTGATGGTTGGTGGAGGTAGGTGTGTGAGTCTGAGAGAAGAAAAATAGAGTAGAAGTAGAAGAAGTAGAAGAAGAAGTAGAATAATAATAAGTAGAAATAGATTAAGAAGTAGAAGAAGAAGTAGAATAATAATAAGTAGAAATAGATTAAGAAGTAGAAGAAGAAGTAGAAGAATAAGTCAAAGTAGAAGTAGAAGAATAAGTAGAAGAAGAGGTAGAAGAAGAAGTAGAAGAAGAAATAGAAGAAGAAGTAGAAGAAGAAATAGAAGAAGAAGTAGAAGAAGAAGTAGAAGAAGAGGTAGAAGTAGAAGAAGAAGTAGAAGTAGAAGAAGAAGTAGAAGAATAAGTAGACGTAGAAGAAGAAGTAGAAGTAGAAGAAGAAGTAGAAGAATAAGTAGAAGTAGAAGAAGAATAAGTAGACGTAGAAGAAGAAGTAGAAGAATAAGTAGAAGAAGAAGTAGAAGTAGAAATAGAAGAAGAAGAAGTCGAAGAAGAAGTAGAAGAAATAGAAGAAGTAGAAGTAGAAGAAGAGGTAGAAACAGAAGTAGAAGAAGAAGTAGAAGAATAAGTAGAAGTAGAAGAAGAGGTAGAAGAAGAAGTAGAAGAAGAAGTAGAAGAAGAAGTAGAAGTAGAAGTAGAAGAAGAAGTAGAAGAATAAGTAGAAGTAGAAGAAGAGGTAGAAGAAGAAGTAGAAGAAGAAGTAGAAGTAGAAATAGAAGAAGAAGAAGTCGAAGAAATAGAAGAACAAGAAGTAGAAGAAGAGGTAGAAGAAGAAGTAGAAGAAGAAGTAGAAGAAGAAGTAGAAGTAGAAGAAGAGGTAGAAGAAGAAGTAGAAGAAGAAGTAGAAGTAGAAGAAGAGGTAGAAGAAGAAGTAGAAGAAGAAGTAGAAGAAGAAGTAGAAGAAGAAGTAGAAGAAGAGGTAGAAGAAGAAGTAGAAGAAGAAGTAGAAGAAGAGGTAGAAGAAGAAATAGAAGAAGAAGTCGAAGTAGAAATAGAAGAAGAAGAAGTCGAAGAAGAAGTAGAAGAAATAGAAGAAGAAGAAATAGAAGAAGAAAAATATTACTGTATTGTCCAATTGTACACAAGGTACAACTGAAATGTAATTTCCTCAATGAGGTTGTGACATGATGACAGCCAGACAACAGCTGAGAGTGAATTCAATAAAGTATGAAGAAGAATGCAGTACTATGCAGTGGCGTGTGGTAGAGTACACTAGCTTGATACTTTCCACTCAAGGATAGTGTCGTAGCTAGCTACATTTTCAGAGTAGCTTCCCCAGCTCTGATGGGTGGTTGGGGAAAGGGTGTTAGGCAGGGAAATGGCCCCTAACGCCTCGATCACACCGACAACGTCATTGCGTTTTGGTACACCATTTCCAATGGAACGCTTGCCTTGCAGCATTGTGCTGCAGAGGGAGTTGCAGTACGTTGTGTTTTCTGTGTGGTGCAGACACGGATATAGCCAACGTATGCATCCAATTGTATGTTTTAATTGTTTTTATCTCACCTTTATTTAACCAGGTAGGCCAGTTGAGAACACCTTTATTTAACCAGGAAGGCTAGTTGAGAACACCTTTACTTAACCAGGTAGGCCAGTTGAGAACACCTTTATTTAATCAGGTAGGCTAGTTGAGAACACCTTTATTTAATCACCTTTATTTAACCAGGTAGGCTAGTTGAGAACACCTTTACTTAACCAGGTAGGCCAGTTGAGAACACCTTTATTTAATCAGGTAGGCTAGTTGAGAACACCTTTATTTAACCAGGAAGGCTAGTTGAGAACACCTTTACTTAACCAGGTAGGCCAGTTGAGAACACCTTTATTTAATCAGGTAGGCCAGTTGAGAACACCTTTATTTAACCAGGTAGGCCAGTTGAGAACACCTTTATTTAATCAGGTAGGCCAGTTGAGAACACCTTTATTTAACCAGTTGAGGCCAGTTGAGAACAAGTTCTCATTTACAACTGCAACCTGGCCAAGATAAAGCAAAGCAGTGAAACAAAAACAACAACACAGAGTTACACATAAACAAACCTACAGTCAATAACACAATAGAAAATCTGTATACAGTGTGTGCAAATGAAGTAAGATTAGAGATGTAAGGCAATAAATAGGACATAGAGGTGAAAATAATTACAATTCAGCAATGAAACACCTAGCAGAGACTTGTAGATGACCTGGAGCCAGTGGGTTTGGCGACGAATATAAAGTGAGGGCCAGCCAACAAGAGCGTACAGGTCGTAGTGGTGGGTAGTATATGGGGCTGTGGTGACGGAGATCACTGTGATAGAGAGCATCTAATGCATACACTTGTGTAGACTTGACAGAAATAGTAGTAAAAGGGGGAACTGTTGTGGCAGACATATCTAGTAAAAAGGTCGGGATTACATAATGAAAAAGATTTGACTGTAGAATTTATTATGTAGCATTGACGCAATGATGCTGTCGGTCTGATCGTGGCGTAAGCCAAAGCATATAAAACACTGGGGTTGTTGTGTGATAAACCAGAGAGTGACAGAGACTGAAGAGTGAAGCTAAATACTAAAAGATCACTATTTGATCATATCTGATGGGTAGACAGGAAGCTATGCCAGACTGGGGTTGTGGTACACACTACACTACAAGCCAGGGAGTTACTCACTCACTCACACACACACGCGCATCCACACACACACACACACAAACACACACGCACGCACGCACGCATGCACGCACACCCACACCCACACCACACACACACACACACACACACACACACGCACACAGCGTAGGGCTCTCTCAAACTGACAGAATGACACACAGGAGGAAAGGGTGGAGTGATGGTGGAGTGATGGTGCAGTGATGGTGGAGTGATGGTGAAGTGATGGTATAGTGATGGTGTAGTGATGGTGGAGTGATGGTAGAGTGATGGTGCAGTTATGGTGTAGTGATGGTGGAGTGATGGTGTAGTGATGGTGGAGTGATGGTGTAGTGATGGTGGAGTGATGGTGGAGTGATGGTATAGTGATGGTGGAGTGATGGTGGAGTGATGGTATAGTGATGGTGGAGTGATGGTGGAGTGATGGTGTAGTGATGGTGGAGTGATGGTGGAGTGATGGTGGAGTGGGTGGAGTGATGGTGGAATGGAGGGTACGATTGTTTTTCCACTGATGTGGGGGTTTTAAATAGAGAATAATGGAAGTAGACAAACAGAGTAATCCTATTCTACTGTCATCAACAACAATACAATGGTTTGGCAATTTAACTGTGCAGAGGTAACGCTATAGAATTCAATACCAGAGGGAAATACTACTGTACTGTCTATTCAGCCATGGACAGAAAAGGCAAGGTTCTGCAGTTTTTTATGCAAAACCCTTTCTACTGCAAAGAGAAAGAGTGTCAGTTCACAGACGTTCAGGGGAGATAAAATGGACACTGTGTGAATGTTCTCACGACAACACAACATTGGTGGTGGGACGGAAGGTGAGATGGGATTGGTGGTGGGACTGAAGATGAGATGGGATTGGTGGTGGGACGGAAGGTGAGATGGGATTGGTGGTGGGACGGAAGGTGAGATGGGATTGGTGGTGGGACGGAAGGTGAGATGGGATTGGTGGTGGGACGGAAGGTGAGATGGGATTGGTGGTGGGACGGAAGGTGAGATGTGATTGGTGGTGGGACGGAAGGTGAGATGGGATTGGTGAGATGGGATTGGTGGTGGGATGGAAGGTGAGATGGGATTGGTGGTGGGATGGAAGGTGAGATGGGATTGGTGGTGGGATGGAAGGTGAGATGTGATTGATGGTGGGACGGAAGGTGAGATGGGATTGGTGGTGGGATGGAAGGTGAGATGTGATTGGTGGTGGGATGGAAGGTGAGATGTGATTGGTGGTGGGACGGAAGGTGAGATGTGATTGGTGGTGGGATGGAAGGTGAGATGTGATTGGTGGTGGGATGGAAGGTGAGATGGGATGGCCTGACCTGCCTGGACTCTCAGAACCAAAAGGTTCTGCTGCTGTATGGTGGTTCTATAGCCCTGCCCGTTTGGGGGGACTGGGTCAGAAGGGGGGAGATTACGGAGGCGAGCCAATGTCAACCAGAGAAAAGCAGAGGGGATTTTGAAACATGAAGGAAGGGATATTTAACTATCAAATCTCTTCCTGTAATCTGCGGTAGTCCATGGAAAATGGAAGTGTGTGTGTGTATCCAGTACGTAACACGTTACCCTGAGCCATATATGACTGACAGCAGTGGCACACAGATTATGTGAGTTCAGACCATGCACACACACACACACACACACACACACGTACAGTAGGATTAGGAGTGAGCAGAGGATGATGTAACCAACCAGGGACTCCAGCCATATGTCATCCTAATGTCCATGACTGCATAGCCTACTCATGGTTCTGTGCTGCGTGTGGTTCTGTGCTGCGTGTGGTTCTATGCTGCGTGTGGTTCTGTGCTGCGTGTGGTTCTGTGCTGCGTGTGGTTCTGAGCTGCGTGTGGTTCTGGGCTGCGTGTGGTTCTGTGCTGCGTGTGGTTCTGTGCTGCGTGTGGTTCTGAGCTGCGTGTGGTTCTGGGCTGCGTGTGGTTCTGGGCTGCGTGTGGTTCTGTGCTGCGTGTGGTTCTGGGCTGCGTGTGGTTCTAGGCTGCGTGTGGTTCTTTGCTGCGTGTGGTTCTGTGCTGCGTGTGGTTCTGTGCTGCGTGTGGTTCTAGGCTGCGTGTGGTTCTGGGCTGCGTGTGGTTCTGTGCTGCGTGTGGTTCTAGGCTGCGTGTGGTTCTTTGCTGCGTGTGGTTCTGTGCTGCGTGTGGTTCTGTGCTGCGTGTGGTTCTAGGCTGCGTGTGGTTCTAGGCTGCGTGTGGTTCTGGGCTGCGTGTGGTTCTAGGCTGCGTGTGGTTCTAGGCTGCGTGTGGTTCTTTGCTGCGTGTGGTTCTTTGCTGCGTGTGCGTCCTCATAGTTTCTGTACTCTCTGAGCAGAGCTTCTGTTCCTAAAATAATCTCATCTGAGAATATCTTTACTTTTATTAAACCTGAAAGGGTGGCAAAGTTACAGGCCATTTACTTTAATCAGGATTCTATTTCTGTCGTAGAGGAGCAGAAACAAAGAGAATGGGAGATGGAATGAGAGAGAGAGAGAGAGAGAGAGAGAGAGAGAGAGAGAGAGAGAGAAAGAAAGAAATAAAGAGAGAAAGAGAGAGAGAGAGAGCGAGAGAGAGAGAGAGAGAGAGAGAGAGAGAGAGAGAGAGCAAGAGAGAGAGAGAGAGAGACAGAGAAACACAGAGAGAGAGACAGAGAGAGAGAGAGAGAGAGAAAGAGAAAGAGAGAGAAATAAAGAGAGAGAAATAAAGAGAGAAAGAGAGACAGAGGACAGCAGAGAGAGCGAAAGAGAGAGAGATACTCGAAGAGTCCATTGAAGAGTCCATTGTCCTTTACGTTTGTGAGATCCGTTCACCAACCAGGAATTCAAAAAATGGGACAAACACCAAATTAGAGTCTCAATGCTGAATTCAGCAAATATCTCCACCATGTACAACGTAAAACACCAAATGATGAGTTCAGAACAGAATTAGGGCGATACCCGCTAATTATCAAAAAACAGAAAAGAAGCGATTCCCAAACCTTCCACAACAAAGCCATCACCTACAGAGAGATGAACCTGGAGAAGAGTCCCCTAAGCAAGCTGGTCCTGGGTCTCTGTTCAAAAACACAAACACACCGCACAGAGCCCCAGGACAGCGACACAATTAGACCCAAATCAGGACAATTCAAAAAGATCATTACTTGACACATTGAAAAGAATTTACAAAAAAACTGAACAAACTGGAATGCTGTTTGGTACAAAACAAAGAGTACACAGTGGCAGAATACCTGACCACTGTGACTGACCCAAACTTAAGGAAAGCTTTGACTATGTACTAGAGGTCGACCGATAATGATTTTTCAACGCTGATACCGATTATTGGAGGACCAAAAAAAAGTCGATACCGATTAATCGGCCTATTTTTATTTATATATTTGTAATAATGACAATTAGAACAATACTGAATGAACACTTATTTTAACTTAATGTTATAAAATCAATTTAGTCTCAAATAAATAATGAAACATATTCAATTTAGTTCAAACCATGCAAAAACAAAGTGTTGGAGAAGAAAGTAAAAGTGCAATATGTGCCATGTAAAAAAAGCTAACGTTTAAGTTCCTTGCTCAAAACATATGAAAGCTGGTGGTTCCTTTTAACATGAGTCTTCAATATTCCCAGGTAAGACGTTTTAGGTTGTAGTTATTATAGGAATTATAGGACTATTTCTCTCTATACCATTTGTATTTCATATACCTTTGACTATTGGATGTTCTTATAGGCACTATAGTATTCTCAGGAGTTGATAGGCTTTGAAGTCATAAACAGAGCAATGCTTGAAGCACAGCGAAGAGCTGCTGGCAAACGCAGGAAAGTGCTGTTTGAATGAATGCTTACGAGCCTGCTGCTGCCTACCACCGCTCAGTCAGACTGCTCTATCAAATATCAAATCATAGACTTAATTATAATATAATAAACACACAGAAATATGAGCCTTTAGGTTATTAATATGGTCAAATCCGGAAACTGTCATTTTGAAAACAATATATATTCTTTCAGTGAAATACGGACCCGTCACGTACTTTATCTAATGGTATTTTATCTAATGGTTGGCAACCCTCAGTCTAAATATTGCTGTTACATTGCACAACCTTCAATGTTATGTCATAATTATGTACAATTCTGGCAAATTAATTACGGTCTTTGTTAGGAAGAAATGGTCTTCACACAGTTTGCAACGAGCCAGACAACCCAAACTGCTGCATATACCCTGACTCTGCTTGCACAGAACGCAAGAGAAGTGACACAATTTTCCTAGTTAAAATAAATTCATGTTAGCAGGCAACATTAACTAAATGTGCAGGTTTAAAAACATGTACTTGTGTATTGATTTTAAGAAAGGCATTGATGTTTATGGTTAAGTACACATTGGTGCAACGACAGTGCTTTTTTCGCGAGTGCGCTTGTTAAATCACCCATTTGGCGAAGTAGGCTGTGATTCAAGTGATAAATTAACAGGTACCGCATCGATCATATGCAACGCAGGACAAGCTAGTTAAACTAGTAATATCATCAACCATGTGTAGTTAACTAGTAATTATTTTAAGATTGATTGTTTTTTATAAGATAAGTTTAATGCTAGCTAGCACCTTACCTTGGCTCCTTTCTGCACTCGCATAACAGGTAGTCAGCCTGCCACGCAGTCTCCTCGTGGAGTGCAATGTAATCGGCCACAATCGGTGTCCAAAAATGCAGATTACCAATTGTTATGAAAACTTGAAATCGGCCCTAATTAATCGGGCATTCCGATGAATCGGTCGACCTCTACTATGTACAAACTCAGTGAGCATAACTTTGCTATTGAGAAAGGCCACCAAAGGCAGACTTGGCTCTCAAGAGAAGACAAGCTATGTGGACACTGCCCACAAAATGAGGTGGAAACTGAGCTGCATTTCCTAACCTCCTGCCAAATGTAAGACCATAACAGAGACACATATTTCCCTCAGATTACACATACCCACAAAGAATTTGAAAACAAATACAGTTTTTGATAAACTCCCATATCTATCAATAAATCAATTAAATGTATTTATAAAGCCCTTCTTACATCAGCTGATATCTCAAAGTGCTGTACAGAAACCCAGCCTATAACCCCAAACAGCAAGCAATGCAGGTGTAGAAGCACGAAGGCTAGGAAAAACACCCTAGAAAGGCCAGAATCTAGGAAGAAACCTAGAGAGAAACCAGGCTATGAGGGGTGGCCAGTCCTCTTCTGGCTGTGCCGGGTGGAGATTATAACAGAACATGGTAAAGATGTTCAAATGTTCATAGATGACCAGAAGGGTCAAATAATAATCATCACGGTGGTTGTATATCTATTGGGTGAAATACCACAGTGTGCAATCACAGCAGCAATATTTGTGGCCAGTGAAGAACAAACACCATTGTAAATACAACCCATATTTATGTTTATTTATTTTCCCTTTTGTACTTTAACCATTTGTACATCGTTTCAACACTGCATATATACAGTACATAATATGACATTTGGAATGTCTTAATTATTTTGGAACTTTTGGGAGTGTAATGTTTACTGTTCATTTTTTATTATCTACTTGACTTGTTTTGGCAATGTAAACATATGTTTCCCATGACAATAAAGCCCTTCGAATTCAACTGAGAGAGAGAGAGAGAGAGAGAGAGAGAGAGAGAGAGAGAGCGAGAGATAGAGAGGAAGAGAGAGAGAGAGAGAGAGAGCGAGAGATAGAGCGAGAGATAGAGAGGAAGAGAGAGAGAGAGAGAGAGAGAGAGAGAGAGAGAGAGAGAGAGAGAGAGAGATTTATTACGGGCCTAATTCTATCATAATGTGGATAGGTATTGCTGCACATCCATTCAGTCAAAGGTTTCACACTGGCAGTTTGTGAGTGGCTGGCAACATCAATCCACTGTAAGCCGAAGCCAGTATTTTTAGCCTGACTCTGCTATAGCTGGGACGAGGAGGTCCAGCCAGTGTTAACCAGGCCGGGTTGAAGCAAGGCATGCATACAGGATCTCTAGTTATTCACAGCAGCAGAGTTAAACATAGAACACAGCATTACACTTCACTGCCTGCCTCCCTCCCTCCATGTCCAGCCTCTGTGCTCTGTCCTGTCTCCCTGCCTCCCGCTCTCCCTGTCCTGCTCTACCTGTATGCCTCCCTCCCTCCCTGCCTGCCGGTCTGCCTCCCTCCCTCCCTGTCCTACCCACCTGCCTCAGTCTCTCACTGTCCTGCCCTGCCTGAATGCCTCCCTTCCTCCCTATACCTCAGCCTCAGCCCTATACCTCAGCCCCAGCCCTATACCTCAGCCCCAGCCCTATACCTCAGCCCTACACCTCAGCCCTATACCTCAGCCTCAGCCCTATACCTCAGCCCCCAGCACTATACCTCAGCCCTCAGCCCTATACCTCAGCCCTCAGCCCTATACCTCAACCCCCAGCCCTATACCTCAGCCCTCAGCCCTATACCTCAGCCCTCAGCCCTATACCTCAGCCCTTAGCCATATACCTCAGCCCCCATCCATATATCTCAGTCCTATACCTCAGCCCTATACCTCAGCCCCCAGCCCTATACCTCAGCCCTCAGCCCTCAGCCCTATACCTCAGCCCTCAGCCCTATACCTCAACCCCAGCCCTATACCTCAGCCCTCAGCCCTATACCTCAGCCCTCAGCCCTATACCTCAGCCCTTAGCCATATACCTCAGCCCCCATCCATATATCTCAGTCCTATACCTCAGCCCTAAACCTCAGCCCCTAGCCGGATACCTCAGCCCTCAGCCCTATACCTCAGCCCTATATCTCCCTCAGCCCTAAACCTCTGCCCCCAGCCCTATACCTCAGCCCTAAAACACAGCCCTATACCTCAGCCCTCAGCCCTATACCTCAGCCCTATATCTCAGCCCCGAAACCTATACCCCAGCCTTATAACACAGCCCTATACCTCAGCCCCCAGCCCTATATCTCAGCCCCCAGCCCTACACCCCAGCCCCCAACCCTATATCACAGCCCTATACCTCAGCCCTATACCTCATTCCCCAGTCCTAAACCTCAGTCCTATATCTCAGCCCCCAGCCCTATACCCCAGCCCCCAACCCTATACCTCAACCCTATAACACAGCCCTATACCTCAGCCCCCAGCCCTACACCTCAGCCCACAGCCCTATACCTTAGGGCCCAGCCCTATACCTCAGCCCCCAGCCCTATACCGTAGGCCCCAGCCCTATACCTCAGCCCTATATCTTAGCCCCCAGCCCAATACCCCAGCCGTACACCTCAGCCCCCAGCCCTATACCTCAGCCCTCAACTCTATACCTCAGCCCTCAGCCCTATACCTCAGCCCCCAGCCCTATACCTCAGCCCCCAGCCCTATACCTCAGCCCCCAGCCCTATACCTCAGCCCCCAGCCCTATACCTCAGCCCTCAGCCCTATACCTCAGCCCCCAGCCCTATGTCTCAGCCCTCAGCCCTATACCTCAGCCCCCAGCCCTATACCTCAGCCCCCAGCCCAATACCTCAGCCCTATACCTCAGCCCAATACCTCAGCCCTATACCTCAGCCCCCAGCCCTATACCTCAGCCCCCAGCCCAATACCTCAGCCCTATACCTCAGCCCCCAGCCCTATGTCTCAGCCCGGCCCTGGCCCCAGCTACAACCTATACCCTAGCCCCGGGCCGGCCGTGTTCCCAGCTACAACCTATACCCTGCCAGGGTCCCATGCAGCTGGGGGACGTGGAGCCATTAAAGACCCAGTTACATGGAGTAGCACTTCATCTCTTCTAGGTTGTGTCCCAAATAGAACCTTATTCCCTACGTATTACCTATGGGCCATGGTCAAAAGTAGTGCACTATATAGGGAATAGGGTTCCATTTGGGGACACGGAAATACTCCCCTCTCCTCTGGAGCACAGCAGAGCTCTGTACGGCACTGTAATGATTACACATTTCACCAAGTACTGGATGTTAAAGCATGAATAAAGTCCGATGTCATTGTAACTCAAAGGGGGAAAACATTCTGGGTTAGATACGGAGCAGAGCTGACAAAACTGGCAAGTAGTACTAGTACTGAGAGGCCATTGTGCTGTGTGCAGTAACCATAGTAACCATAACCATTGTGCTGTGTACAGTAACCATAGTAACCCTAACCATTGTGCTGTCTACAGTAACCATAGTAACCATAGTGCTGTGTACAGTAAGCATAGTAACCATAACCATTGTGCTATGTACAGTAACCATAGTAACCCTAACCATTGTGCTGTCTACAGTAACCATAGTGCTGTGTACAGTAAGCATAGTAACCATAACCATAGTGCTGTGTACAGTAACCATAGTAACCATAACCATTGTGCTGTCTACAGTAACCATAGTAACCATAGTGATGTGTACAGTAACCATAGTGAGGTGTACAGTAACCATAGTGATGTGTACAGTAACCATAGTGAGGTGTACAGTAAGCATAGTAACCATAACCATTGTGCTGTCTACAGTAACCATAGTAACCATAACCATTGTAGTGTCTACAGTAACCATAGTAACCATAGTGATGTGTACAGTAACCATAGTGAGGTGTACAGTAACCATAGTGAACCAGTAACCATAGTGATGTCTACAGTAACCATAGTAACCAGTAACCATTGTAGTGATGTGTAACAGTAACCATAGTGAGGTGTACAGTAACCATAGTGAGGTGTACAGTAACCATAGTGAGGTGTACAGTAACCATAGTGATGTGTACAGTAACCATAGTGAGGTGTACAGTAACCATAGTGATGTGTACAGTAACCATAGTGAGGTGTACAGTAACCATAGTGAGGTGTACAGTAACCATAGTGATGTGTACAGTAACCATAGTGAGGTGTACAGTAACCATAGTGATGTGTACAGTAACCATAGTGAGGTGTACAGTAACCATAGTGAGGTGTACAGTAACCATAGTAACCATAGTGATGTGTACAGTAACCATAGTGAGGTGTACAGTAACCATAGTGAGGTGTACAGTAACCATAGTAACCATAGTGAGGTGTACAGTAACCATAGTGAGGTGTACAGTAACCATAGTGAGGTGTACAGTAACCATAGTAACCATAGTGATGTGTACAGTAACCATAGTGAGGTGTACAGTAACCATAGTGATGTGTACAGTAACCATAGTGAGGTGTACAGTAACCATAGTGATGTGTACAGTAACCATAGTGATGTGTACAGTAACCATAGTGATGTGTACAGTAACCATAGTGATGTGTACAGTAACCATAGTAACCATAGTGATGTGTACAGTAACCATAGTGATGTGTACAGTAACCATAGTGAGGTGTACAGTAACCATAGTGATGTGTACAGTAACCATAGTGATGTGTACAGTAACCATAGTGAGGTGTACAGTAACCATAGTGATGTGTACAGTAACCATAGTGAGGTGTACAGTAACCATTGTGCTGTCTACAGTAACCATAGTAACCATAGTGATGTGTACAGTAACCATAGTGATGTGTACAGTAACCATAGTAACCATAACCATAGTGATGTGTACAGTAACCATAGTGATGTGTACAGTACCCATAGTAACCATAACCATAGTGATGTGTACAGTAACCATAGTGATGTGTACAGTAACCATAGTGATGTGTTCAGTAACCATAGGGAGGTGTACAGTAACCATAGTGATGTGTACAGTAACCATAGTAACCATAACCATAGTGATGTGTACAGTAACCATAGTAACCATAACCATAGTGATGTGTACAGTAACCATAGTAACCATAACCATAGTGATGCGTACAGTAACCATAGTAACCATAACCATAGTGATGTGTACAGTAACCATAGTAACCATAACCATAGTGAGATGTACAGTAACCATAGTGATGTGTACAGTAACCATAGTGAGGTGTACAGTAACCATAGTGATGTGTACAGTAACCATAGTGAGGTGTACAGTAACCATTGTGCTGTCTACAGTAACCATAGTAACCATAGTGATGTGTACAGTAACCATAGTGATGTGTACAGTAACCATAGTAACCATAACCATAGTGATGTGTACAGTAACCATAGTAACCATAACCATAGTGATGTGTACAGTAACCATAGTGATGTGTACAGTAACCATAGTGATGTGTACAGTAACCATAGTGATGTGTACAGTAACCATAGTGATGTGTACAGTAACCATAGTAACCATAACCATAGTGATGTGTACAGTAACCATAGTAACCATAACCATAGTGATGTGTACAGTAACCATAGTAACCATAACCATAGTGATGTGTACAGTAACCATAGTGAGTGATGTGTACAGTAACCATAGTAACCATAACCATAGTGATGTGTACAGTAACCATAGTAACCATAACCATAGATGTGTACAGTAACCATAGTGATGTGTACAGTAACCATAGTAACCATAACCATAGTGATGTGTACAGTAACCATAGTAACCATAGTGATGTGTACAGTAACCATAGTGATGTGTACAGTAACCATAGTAACCATAACCATAGTGATGTGT
This sequence comes from Oncorhynchus nerka, assembly GCF_034236695.1. Classification (NCBI taxonomy): domain Eukaryota; kingdom Metazoa; phylum Chordata; class Actinopteri; order Salmoniformes; family Salmonidae; genus Oncorhynchus; species Oncorhynchus nerka. Next base: position 91,195,654 of record NC_088397.1, on the reverse strand, counting down.
ACAGTAACCATATTGATGTGTACAGTAACCATAGTAACCATAACCATAGTGATGTGTACAGTAACCATAGTGATGTGTACAGTAACCATAATAACCATAACCATAGTGATGTGTACAGTAACCATAGTGATGTGTACAGTAACCATAGTGATGTGTACAGTAACCATAGTGATGTGTACAGTAACCATGTCCATTGCAGTTGGCAAATCATAATATGTTAAAGGAGAAATCTGCAGTTAAACAGAATTTGTTTACAATTACATTATTTACAAATATTAGAGTAGTGTGGGTTCTGATGGGATACGAGAGTTGAACTAAGCTCATGAGGCATTTTTAAGTTATATTCTTCAAGAATATATGGGTATATTGTTAATTTAAATGCTTAAAAATGTATGTAGGAATCCCAGATTGCTCCTTTAAGGAATCCTAGCATTACTATTTGACAGTGTTGTCTTCTCTGTAGCCAGGCCGAAGAGTCCTCTAGTCACAACTTTAGAAATAGAATTACTAGAGCAGTCGTCCCCATTCAAATGAATGTGCTATGATTAGTGGACCGGCAAGGCAATCTATTTCAATGGTTTTAACACAAGAGGATTATGATGGAGAATACAACACTGACAGTCAGGCCAGGGATGGCCAAACTACAACAACATAATCTCATTTTCTTCTGGGTCCGTCCCAAAAAAGATGTGACGGGATTAAGGCTAGCTGAAAGTTACTAGTAGAATAGTTTAACGACAACACCCTGAGAGGGACACGCCAATCTATTATAGAGGAAACAACATTGATTCAACTCTCATAACATTCACTGGAGTTCTGTCTGGTCATCATGTATTCGCTAGAGGTCTGTCTGGTCAACATGTATTCGCTAGAGGTCTGTCTGGTCATCATGTATTCGCTAGAGTTCTGTCTGGTCATCATGTATTCACTAGGAACGAGTCAGTTTAATACAGTATGTCACAAAGGAAATAACATTAATAATAACATAAGCATTGTATGGATACTATGAATGTTGCCCATACACTAGCCCATACACTAGTCCATACACTAGTCCATACACTAGCCCATACACTAGCCCATACACTAGCCCATACACTAGCCCATACACTAGCCCATACACTAGCCCATACACTAGCCCATACACTAGTCCATACATTAGCCCATACACTAGTCCATACACTAGTCCATACACTAGCCCATACACTAGCCCATACACTAGCCCATACACTAGCCAATACACTAGCCCATACACTAGCCCATACACTAGTCCATACACTAGCCCATACACTAGCCCATACACTAGTCCATACACTAGCCCATACACTAGCCCATACACTAGCCCATTCACTAGCCCATTCACACCATAGCCCATACACTAGCCCATACACTAGCCCATACACTAGTCCATACACTAGCCCATACACTAGCCCACACACTAGCCCATACACTAGCCCATACACTAGTCCATACACTAGCCCATACACTAGCCCATACACTAGCCCATACACTAGTCCATACACTAGCCCATACATTAGCCCATACACTAGCCCATACACTAGTCCATACACTAGCCCATACACTAGCCCATACACTAGCCAATACACTAGCCCATACACTAGCCCATACACTAGTCCATACACTAGCCCATACACTAGCCCATACACTAGTCCATACACTAGCCCATACACTAGCCCATACACTAGCCCATTCACTAGTCCATACACTAGCCCATACACTAGCCCATACACTAGTCCATACACTAGCCCATACACTAGTCCATACACTAGCCCATACACTAGCCCATACACTAGCCCATACACTAGTCCATACACTAGCCCATACACTAGCCCATACACTAGCCCATACACTAGCCCATACACTAGCCCATACACTAGTCCATACACTAGTCCATACACTAGCCCATACACTAGTCCATACACTAGCCCATACACTAGCCCATTCACTAGTCCATACACTAGCCCATACACTAGCCCATACACTAGTCCATACACTAGCCCATACACTAGCCCATACACTAGCCCATACACTAGCCCATACACTAGCCCATACACTAGCCCATACACTAGCCCATACACTAGTCCATACACTAGCCCATACACTAGCCCATATACTAGCCCATACACTAGTCCATACACTAGCCCATACACTAGCCCATACACTAGCCCATACACTAGTCCATACACTGGTCCATACACTGGCCCATACACTGGCCCATACACTAGCCCATACACTAGTCCATACACTAGCCCATACACTAGCCCATACACTAGCCCATACACTAGCCCATACACTAGCCCATACACTAGCCCATACACTAGCCCATACACTAGCCCATACACTAGTCCATACACTAGCCCATACACTAGCCCATACACTAGTCCATACACTAGCCCACACTAGCCCATACACTAGCCCATACACTAGCCCATACACTAGTCCATACACTAGCCCATACACTAGTCCATACACTAGCCCATACACTAGTCCATACACTAGCCCATACACTAGTCCATACACTAGTCCATACACTAGCCCATACACTAGTCCATACACTAGCCCATACACTAGTCCATACACTAGCCCATACACTGGCCCAAACACTAGCCCATACACTAGCCCATGCAGTAGTCCATACACTCAAAACTAGTGATTCACACTATTTTTTTCTTATATACTTTTTATTTTACTTTGCCATCTAGCCCATACACTAGTCCATACATGCCCATGAGTAGTCCATACACTAGGGGTCCCATACACTGAGTCCATACACTAGCCCATACACTAGCCCATACACTAGTCCATACACTAGCCCATACACTAGTCCATAACACAGTCCATACACTAGCCCATACACTGGCCCAAACACTAGCCCACACGCAATGCAGTCGGGGTACGCCAAATCAAAATGTGATTCACATTATTTTTTTTCTTATATATTTTTTATTTTATTTTGAGTCATCTCTATGACGACTGGGGGTCAATATGATGAATAATCTCTATGACGACTGGGGTCAACATGATGAGTAATCTCTATGACGACTGGGGGTCAACCTGATGAGTAATCTCCTCCATATAGCCTAACTCTAACACAGTCACATGCACACACACAGTTAAACAAAACATATTGATCGGTTCATTTGTACATTTATGATTAGTGGGTTTTGTTATCAGGTACAACAAACCTTTTTTATTTTTGTACTTATATTTTGTATATAGTTTTTTTGTGTGGTTTTTATATCAGCTTCCAACCTGCACACAGTTTATTTTAGTAGTTTTTCTTTTCATCTGTATTGTGGTTTATCACTTATTTTCTTTGGTGCAAATAAATAAAACTAAACCTAAACTAAACTAAACCTAAACCTAAACCTAAACTAAACCTAAACTAAACCTAAACCTAAACTAAACTAAACCTAAACCTAAACTAAACCTAAATTAAACCTAAACTAAACCTAAACTAAACCTAAACTAAACGTCCCTTTTTCTTTGTTTCTCTTTGTTTCTCAGAGAAAACAAGAGCCAAGACTAAATAATACAGTGACTTCAGAAAGTGTTCACACCCTTTGACTTTTTCCACATTTTGTTGAGATACAGCCTGAGATTTTGTGTCACCGGCCGACACACAATACCCCATAAAGTGGAATTATTATACATTTTACAAGTGAATTTGAAATGAAAAGCTGAAATCTCTTGAGTCAATAAGAATTCAACCCCTTTATTATGGAAAGACTAAATCATTTCTGGAGTAAAAATGTGCTTAACAAGTCACATAATAAGTTGCATGGACTCACTCTGTGTGCATTAATAGTGTTTAACATGATTTTGTTAATGACTACCTCATCTCTTTACCCCACACATATACAGTGCCTTACGAAAGTATTCGGCCCCCTTGAACTTTGCGACCTTTTGCCACATTTCAGGCTTCAAACATAAAGATATAAAACTGTATTTTTTTGTGAAGAATCAACAACAAGTGGGACACAATCATGAAGTGGAACGACATTTATTGGCTATTTCAAACTTTTTTAACAAATCAAAAACTGAAAAATTGGGCGTGCAAAATTATTCAGCCCCTTTACTTTCAGTGCAGCAAACTCTCTCCAGAAGTTCAGTGAGGATCTCTGAATGATCCAATGGCTAATGATGATAAATACATTCCACCTGTGTGTAATCAAGTCTCCGTATAAATGCACCTGCACTGTGATAGTCTCAGAGGTCCGTTAAAAGCGCAGAGAGCATCATGAAGAACAAGGAACACACCAGGTAGGTCCGAGATACTGTTGTGAAGAAGTTTAAAGCCGGATTTGGATACAAAAAGATTTCCCAAGCTTTAAACATCCCAAGGAGCACTATGCAAGCGATAATATTGAAATGGAAGGTGTATCAGACCACTGCAAATCTACCAAGACCTGGCCGTCCCTCTAAACTTTCAGCTCATACAAGGAGAAGACTGATCAGAGATGCAGCCAAGAGGCCCATGATCAATCTGGATGAACTGCAGAGATCTACAGCTGAGGTGGGAGACTCTGTCCATAGGACAACAATCAGTCGTATATTGCACAAATCTGGCCTTTATGGAAGAGTGGCAAGAAGAAAGCCATTTCTTAAAGATATCCGTAAAAAGTGTTGTTTAAAGTTTGCCACAAGCCACCTGGGAGACACACCAAACATGTGGAAGAAGGTGCTCTGGTCAGATGAAACCAAAATTGAACTTTTTGGCAACAATGCAAAACGTTATGTTTGGCGTAAAAGCAACACAGCTCATCACCCTGAACACACCATCCCCACTGTCAAACATGGTGGTGGCAGCATCATGGTTTGGGCCTGCTTTTATTCAGCAGGGACAGGGAAGATGGTTAAAATTGATGGGAAGATGGATGGAGCCAAATACAGGACCATTCTGGAAGAAAACCTGATGGAGTCTGCAAAAGACCTGAGACTGGGACAGAGATTTGTCTTCCAACAAGACAATGATCCAAAACATAAAGCAAAATCTACAATGGAATGGTTCAAAAATAAACATATCCAGGTGTTAGAATGGCCAAGTCAAAGTCCAGACCTGAATCCAATCAAGAATCTGTGGAAAGAACTGAAAACTGCTGTTCACAAATGCTCTCCATCCAACCTCACTGAGCTCGAGCTGTTTTGCAAGGAGGAATGGGAAAAAATGTCAGTCTCTCGATGTGCAAAACTGATAGAGACATACCCCAAGCGACTTACAGCTGTAATCGCAGCAAAAGGTGGCGCTACAAAGTATTAACTTAAGGGGGCTGAATAATTTTGCACGCCCAATTTTTCAGTTTTTGATTTGTTAAAAAAGTTTGAAATATCCAATAAATGACGTTCCACTTCATGATTGTGTCCCACTTGTTGTTGATTCTTCACAAAAAAAGACAGTTTTATATCTTTATGTTTGAAGCCTGAAATGTGGCAAAAGGTCGCAAAGTTCAAGGGGGCCGAATACTTTCGCAAGGCACTGTAATTATCTGTTAGGTCCCTCAGTCGAGCAGTGAATTTCAGACACAGATTCAACCACAAAGATCAAGGAGGTTTTCGAATGCCTCGCAAAGGACACCTATTTGTAGATGGGTAAAACATTTAATAAAAACAGACATTGAATATCCCTTTGAGCATGGTGAAGTTATTAATTACACTTTGGATGGTTTATCAATACACCCAGTCACTACAAAGACACAGGCGTCCTTCCTAACTCAGTTGTCGGAGTTTAATGGCTGTGATAAGAGAAAACTGAGGATGGATCAACCACATTGTAGTTACTCCACAATACTAAACTGACAGACTGAAAAGAAGAAAGCCTGTACCGAATTAAAATATTCCAAAACATCCTGTTTGCAATAAGGCACTTAAATAATACTGTACAAAATGTGTCATTATGTTGTGGGCCAATCCGACACGAAAAGCATGTCGCTATTCATATTCTCAAGCATGGTGGTGCCTTCTTCATGTTGTGGGTATGCTTGTCATCAGCAAGGACTAGGGAGTGTTTTAGGATCAAAATAAACAGAATAGAGAAAAGCACAGCCAAACTCCTAGAGGAAAGCCTGGTACAGTCTGCTTGAATTCACCTTTCAGCAGGACTATAACCTGAGAAAAAAATAAGAAACCCGCACACTGCTCTTGATAGTTTCACTGCTCTTGATAGTATCACTGCTCTTGATAGTTTCACTGCTCTTGATAGTTTCACTGCTCTTGATAGTATCACTGCTCTTGATAGTATCACTGCTCTTGATAGTATCACTGCTCTTGATAGTTTCACTGCTCTTTAAATAAGCTTTACGTATCTGCCTCACGACCTTCGTCAGAGCAGGACAATAACTTAAATCACAAGGCCAAATACATTGGAGTTGCTTACCAAGACAACGTTAAATGTTCTTGAGTGGCCTAGTTAAATCGTCTTGAAAATCTATGGCAAGTCTTGAAAATGGCTGTCTAGCATGGATCAACAACCAACTTGACAGATCTTGAATAATAAAAAAATAAAATAATGTGCAAATATTTATAATATAATCCAGGTGTACAAGCTGTAATCGCTGCCAAAGGTGATTCTAACATGTATTGACTCAGGGGTGTGAATACTTATGTAAATTAGATATTTCTGTAATTCGCTTTGTCATTATGGGGTATTATGTGTAGATGGGTGAGAATGTATTATTATATTATTATATTTAATCCATTTTAAATTCAGGCTGTAACACAACACCCCATAATAACAAAGAGAAAACGTGTCTTTTTTTGCAAATGTATTGAAAATGAAATACAGAAATATCTCATTTACATATAAAGTGAAACTGAGTATAGAAGCACTATAGTTTATCTTTAGCTTTTGAAAATTCCCAAAGAGCATTTAACATCATACAACAGAATCTGTATGATTTAAAGCTGGTTCTAAATTTGGGTAAAACAAAATGCATTGTATTTTCAAATGCCAGGCATGTTACTAATCATGTCATTGCTACATTGGATGGACATAATATAGAGCAAGTCAAAGTGTACAAATATTTGGGTGTGTGGGTTGATGACAAGCTGAGCTTCACTGTGCATGTTGGCTGGTCGTCATTGACCTTGCGTAGGCTTAAACACTGGTATACACTGATTTATAAGGCCATGTTGTAGGCTTATAAACTGGTATACACTGATTTATACGGCCATATTGGGTAAAATGCCATTTTATCTCTGTTATTTTTTAGTCAGGTCGGTAAATAAATATCAATTACGGTCCCATTCTGATTTGCTTCTAACAGAACCAAAAATCAGAACAGGTCATGGTAGAAATAGTGTTAGTTACTTAGCTCCGTGGTCCTGGAATTCTCTCCTGAACATTTAAAAATGTGATTATCTAGTTTTGTTGGTGGAGATTAAACACTTGATCGATGTATATATCATAGAAAAGTGTAATTGTCTTTAGAACAGCTGTTTTTTAGTCAAGACTTTCGTGTTTTTTAACGTAAAATGTCATTGTTGTACTGTATGAGTGTCTATAGTTTTGTTTAATGTTGTGTTAGTGTATGTAAGTTGTTTTGTCTGAAACGTTGTTCCCCCTGCTGCTATTGGACCAGGTCTCTCTTGGAAAAGAGATATTATCTCATGAGAGAAAAACCTGTATAAATTAAGGTTAAATAAAATGTTTAAAAAATATTCACTGGAGATTTCCTATATTCATTCACTGGAGATAGCCTATACAGTGAAACTGACTATAGGAGCACTATATTCACTGGAGATAGCTATTACAGTGAATGCAGCTACTCTTCCTAAGGTTTAATAAGGATCCCCGTTAGTTCCCACCAAGACAGCCGTTACTCTTCCTAAGGTTTAATAAGGATCCCCGTTAGTTCTCACCAAGACAGCAGCTACTCTTCCTAAGGTTTAATAAGGATCCCCGTTAGTTCCCACCAAGACAGCCGTTACTCTTCCTAAGGTTTAATAAGGATCCCCGTTAGTTCTCACCAAGACAGCAGCTACTCTTCCTAAGGTTTAATAAGGATCCCCGTTAGTTCCCACCAAGACAGCTGTTACTCTTCCTAAGGTTTAATAAGGATCCCAGTTAGTTCCCACCAAGACAGCAGCTACTCTTCCTAAGGTTTAATAAGGATCCCCGTTAGTTCCCACAAAGACAGCAGCTACTCTTCCTGGGGTCCAGCAACATTAAGGCAGCTACAGTGCCTTGCAAATGTATTCATCCCCCTTGCTGTTTTTTGTTGCATTACAGCATGTAATTTAAATGGATTTGGATTTGGATTTCATGCAATAGACATACACAAAATAGTCCAAAATGGTGAAGTGAAATGGAAAAAAATAACTAGTTTTAAAAATATATAAAAAATGAAAAACAGAAAAGTGGTACATGTATATGTATTCACCCCCTTTGCTATGAAGCCCCTCAATAAGATCTGGTGCAACAATCACCTTCAGAAGTCACATAATTAGTTAAATGATGTCCACCTGTGTGCAATATAAGTGTTGCATGATATGTCACATGATCTCTGTATATATAAACCTGTTCTGAAAGGCCCCAGAGTCTGCAACACCACCAAGCAAGCGGCACCATGAAGACCAAGGAGCTCTTCAAACAGGTCAGCGACAAAGTTGTGCAGAAGTACAGATCAGAGTTGGGTTATAAAACAATATCAGAAACTTTGAAAATCCCACGGAGCACCATGAAATCCATTAATAAAAAATGAAAAGAATATGGCACCACAACAAACCTGCCAAGAGAGGACCGCCCACCAAAACTCACGGACCAGGCAAGGAGGGCATTAATCAGAGAGGCAACAAAGAGACCAAAGATAACCCTGAAGGAAACCCTGAAACTTCAGTTAGTGCTAAATACGACTGCTAGAATCCTGACTAGAACCAAAAAATGTGATCATATTACTCCAGTGCTAGCCTCCCTACACTGGCTTCCTGTCAACGCAAGGGCTGATTTCAAGGTTTTACTGCTAACCTACAAAGCATTACATGGGCTTGCTCCTACCTATCTCTCTGATTTGGTCCTGCCGTACATACCTACACGTACGCTACGGTCACAAGACGCAGGCCTCCCAATTGTCCCTAGAATTTCTAAGCAAACAGCTGGAGGCAGGGCTTTCTCCTACAGAGCTCCATTTTTATGGAACGGTCTGCCTACCCATGTGAGAGACGCAAACTCGGTCTCAACCTTTAAGTCCTTACTGAAGACTCATCTCGTCAGTGGGTCATATGATTGAGTGTAGTCTGGCCCAGGAGTGGGAAGGTGAACGGAAAGGCTCTGGAGCAACGAACCGCCCTTGCTGTCTCTACCTGGCCGGTTCCCCTCTTTCCACTGGGATTCTCTGCCTCTAACCCTATTACAGGGGCTGAGTCACTGGCGTCCTGGGGCTCTCTCATATTGTCCCTGGGGGGGTGCATCACCTGAGTGGGTTGATTCACTGATGTGGTCATCCTGTCTGGGTTGGCGCCCCCCCTCCCTTGGGTTGTGCCGTGGTGGAGATCTTTGTGGGCTATACTCAGCCTTGTCTCAGGATGGTAAGTTGGTGGTTGAAGATATCCCTCTAGTGGTGTGGGGGCTGTGCTTTGGCAAAGTGGGTGGGGTTATATCCTTCCTGTTTGGCCCTGTCCGGGGGTGTCCTCGGATGGGGCCACAGTGTCTCCTGACCCCTCCTGTCTCAGCCTCCAGTATTTATGCTGCAGTAGTTTATGTGTCGGGGGGCTAGGGTCAGTTTGTTATATCTGGAGTACTTCTCCTGTCCTATTCGGTGTCCTGTGTGAATTTAAGTGTGCTCTCTCTAATTCTTTCTTTCTCTCTTTCTCTCTCTCTGAGGACCTGAGCCCTAGGACCATGCCTGGGCTGGGCTTTACGAAGAGTGGCGTGAAAAAAGCCATTGCTGAAAAAAATATATAAGCAAACACATTTGGTGCTCGCCAAAAGGCATGTGGGAGACTCCCCAAACACATGGAAGAAGGTACTCTGGTCAGATGAGACTAAAATTGAGTTTCTTGGCCATCAAGGTAAACGCTACGTTTGGCGTAAACCCAAACACCTCTCATCCCCCCGAGAATACCATCCCCACAGTGAAGCATGGTGGTGGCAGCATCATGTTGTGGGGATGTTTTTCATCGGCAGGGACTGGGAAACTGGTCAGAATTGAAGGAATAATGGACGGCTCTAAATAAATTATTGAGGGAAATCTGTTTCAGTATTCCAGAGATATGAGACTGGGACGGAGGTTCACCTTCCAGACGGATAATGGCCCTAAGCATACTGCTAAAGCAACACTCGAGTGGTTTAAGGGGAAACATTTAAATGTCTTGGAATGGCCTAGTCAAAGCCCAGACCTCAATCCAATTCAGAATCTGTGGTATGACTTAAAGATTTCTGTACACCAGCGGAACCCATCCAACTTGAAGGAGCTGAAGTAGTTTTGCCTTGAAGAATGGGAAAACATCCCAGTAGATAGATGTGCTAAGCTTATAGAGACATACCCCAAGAGACTTGCAGCTGTAATTGCTGCAAAAGGTGGCTCTACAAAGTATTGGTCTTTGGGGGGTGAATAGTTATGCACGTTCAAGTTTTCAGTTTTTTTTTGTTATTTATTGTTTGTTTTACAATAAAAAATATTTTGCATCTTCAAAGTGGTAGGCATGTTGTGTAAATCAAATGATACAACCTCCCCCCAAAATATTTTTAATTCCAGGTTGTAAGGCAACAACACATGAAAAATGCCAGGGGGGTGAATACTTTCGCAACCCATCATATATAAAATCTTAAATATTACATGACATTACATTTTATAACACTTTTCACAACACATTAAGTGTCTTCCCTCAAGCCACTACTCAAATACCATATATCTACACTGCATAATACATGTTATCATGTGTGTAGAGTGCATGTGATATCATGTGTGTAGAGTGCATGTGATATCATGTGTGTAGAGTGCATGTGATATCATGTGTGTAGAGTGCATGTGTTATCATGTGTGTAGAGTGCATGTGTTATCATGTGTGTAGAGTGCATGTGTTATCATGTGTGTAGAGTGCATGTGTTATCATGTGTGTAGAGTGCATGTGTTATCATGTGTGTAGCGTGCATGTGTTATCATGTGTGTAGAGTGCATGTGTTATCATGTGTGTAGCGTGCATGTGTTATCATGTGTGTAGAGTGCATGTGTTATCATGTGTGTAGCGTGCATGTGTTATCATGTGTGTAGAGTGCATGTGTTATCATGTGTGTAGAGTGCATGTGATATCATGTGGGGTGGCAGGAAGCCTAGTGGTTAGAGCGTTGGACTAGTAACCCAAACGGTTGCTAAATCAAATCCCCAAGCTGACAAGGTAAGAATATGTCGTTCTGCCCCTGAACAAGGCAGTTAACCCACTGTTCCTAGGCTGTCATTGAAAATAAGAGGTTGTTCTTTTGCCTGGTAAAAATAAAATAAAAATGTGTGTTATCCTGTGTTATCCTGTTCGATAAGGTATTTCTATCTGTTTTTTAAAATCTGATTCTACTTCTGCATCAGTTACCTGATGTGGAATAGAGTTCCATGTAGTCATGGCTCTATGTAGTACTGTGGAATAGAGTTCCATGTAGTCATGGCTCTATGTAGTACTGTGGAATAGAGTTCCATGTAGTCATGCCTCTATGTAGTACTGTGGAATAGAGTTCCATGTAGTCATGGCTCTATGTAGTACTGTGCGCCTCCCATAGTCTACTCTGGACTTGGGGATTGTGAAGTCTCATGTCTTGTGGGGTAATTCTACTGCTGCATCAGTTACCTGATGTGGAATAGAGTTCCATGTAGTCATGGCTCTATGTAGTACTGTGGAATAGAGTTCCATGTAGTCATGCCTCTATGTAGTACTGTGGAATAGAGTTCCATGTAGTCATGGCTCTATGTAGTACTGTGCGCCTCCCATAGTCTACTCTGGACTTGGGGATTGTGAAGAGACCTCTGGTGACATGTCTTGTGGGGTAATTCTACTGCTGCATCAGTTACCTGATGTGGAATAGAGTTCCATGTAGTCATGGCTCTATGTAGTACTGTGGAATAGAGTTCCATGTAGACATGGCTCTATGTAGCAGTGTGGAATAGAGTTCCATGTAGTCATGGCTCTATGTAGTACTGTGGAATAGAGTTCCATGTAGTCATGGCTCTATGTAGTACTGTGGAATAGAGTTCCATGTAGTCATGGCTCTATGTAGTACTGTGGAATAGAGTTCCATGTAGTCATGGCTCTATGTAGCACTGTGGAATAGAGTTCCATGTAGTCATGGCTCTATGTAGCACTGTGGAATAGAGTTCCATGTAGTCATGGCTCTATGTAGTACTGTGGAATAGAGTTCCATGTAGTCATGGCTCTATGTAGTACTGTGGAATAGAGTTCTATGTAGTCATGGCTCTATGTAGTACTGTGGAATACAGTTATATGTAGTCATGGCTCTATGTAGTACTGTGGAATACAGTTCTATGTAGTCATGGCTCTATGTAGTACTGTGGAATAGAGTTCCATGTAGTCATGCTCTATGTAGTACTGTGGAATAGAGTTCCATGTAGTCATGGCTCTATGTAGTACTGTGGAATAGAGTTCCATGCATTGGCTCTATGTAACAATAGAGTTCCATTCATGGCAAAAATAGAGTTCCATGTAGTCATGGCTCTATGTAGTACTGTGGAATAGAGTTCCATGTAGTCATGGCTCTATGTAGTACTGTGGAATAGAGTTCCATGTAGTCATGGCTCTATGTAGTACTGTGGAATAGAGTTCCATGTAGTCATGGCTCTATGTAGTACTGTGCGCCTCCCATAGTCTACTCTGGACTTGGGGATTGTGAAGAGACCTGTGGTGGAATGTCTTGTGTGGTTATGAATGGGTGCGCTAGTAGTTTAAACAGACCTCTGGTGGCATGTCTTGGGGTTATGAATGGGTGCGCTAGTAGTTTAAACAGACCTCTGGTGGCATGTCTTGGGGTTATGAATGGGTGCGCTAGTAGTTTAAACAGACCTCTGGTGGCATGTCTTGGGGTTATGAATGGGTGCGCTAGTAGTTTAAACAGACCTCTGGTGGCATGTCTTGGGGTTATGAATGGGTGCTGTAGTTTAAACAGACCTCTGGTGGCATGTCTTGGGGTTATGAATGGGTGATAGTTTAAACAGACCTTGTTATGTCTTGGGGTTATGAATGGTGCGCTAGTAGTTTAAACAGACCTCTGGTGGCATGTCTTGGGGAATGGGTGCTAGTAGTTTAAACAGACCTCTGGTGGCATGTCTTGGGGTTATGAATGGGTGCGCTAGTAGTTTAAACAGACCTCTGGTGGCATGTCTTGTGGGGTTATGAATGGGTGCGCTAGTAGTTTAAACAGACCTCTGGTGGCATGTCTTGGGGTTATGAATGGGTGCGCTAGTAGTTTAAACAGACCTCTGGTGGCATGTCTTGGGGTTATGAATGGGTGCCTTAGTTTAAACAGACCTCTGGTGGCATGTCTTGGGGTTATGAATGGGTGCGCTAGTAGTTTAAACAGACCTCTGGTGGCATGTCTTGGGGTTATGAATGGGTGCGCTAGTAGTTTAAACAGACCTCTGGTGGCATGTCTTGGGGTTATGAATGGGTGTTATTTTAAAAGACCTCTGTGGCATGTCTTGGGGTTAAATGGGGCCTGTAGTTTAAACAGACCTCTGGTGGCATGTCTTGGGGTTATGAATGGGTGATAGTAGTTTAAACAGACCTCTGGTGGCATGTCTTGGGGTTATGAATGGGTGCGCTAGTAGTTTAAACAGACCTCTGGTGGCATGTCTTGGGGTTATGAATGGGTGCGCTAGTAGTTTAAACAGACCTCTGGTGGCATGTCTTGGGGTTATGAATGGGTGTGCTAGTAGTTTAAACAGACCTCTGGTGGCATGTCTTGTTGAATGGTGTTAGTTTAAACAGACAGCTCGGTACATTCAGCATTTCAACACTTCTTCCAAAAACAGGGCCTGAGCCATGAGGATTGACATGCATATGTTGATATTAGCTTGTTAATTTAAGAGACATGGCCCTGTTCTGAGCCAATTGTACTAAGGCCCTCTTGAGGCACCTGACCACACTACTGAACAGTAGTCCTGCCTTGTACCTGCCTTGTTGATGGTGTTGTTATGAAGGTAGAAACTAGGGCCTGTAGGACCTGCCTTGTTGATGGTGTTGTTATGAAGGTAGAAACTAGGGCCTGTAGGACCTGCCTTGTTGATAGTGTTGTTAAGAAGGTGAAAACTAGGGCCTGTAGGACCTGCCTTGTTGATAGTGTTGTTAAGAAGGTAGAAACTAGGGCCTGTAGGACCTGCCTTGTTGATAGTGTTGTTAAGAAGGTAGAAACTAGGGCCTGTAGGACCTGCCTTGTTGATAGTGTTGTTATGAAGGTAGAAACTAGGGCCTGTAGGACCTGCCTTGTTGATAGTGTTGTTATGAAGGTAGAAACTAGGGCCTGTAGGACCTGCCTTGTTGATAGTGTTGTTAAGAAGGTAGAAACTAGGGCCTGTAGAACCTGCCTTGTTGATAGTGTTGTTATGAAGGTAGAAACTAGGGCCTGTAGGACCTGCCTTGTTGATAGTGTTGTTAAGAAGGTAGAAACTAGGGCCTGTAGGACCTGCCTTGTTGATAGTGTTGTTAAGAAGGTAGAAACTAGGGCCTGTAGGACCTTCCTTGTTGATAGTGTTGTTAAGAAGGTAGAAACTAGGGCCTGTAGGACCTGCCTTGTTGATAGCTTTGATAACAAGGCAGAGCAGCGCTTTATTAAGGACAGACTTCTCCCCATTTTATCTACTGTTGTATCAACATGTTTTGACCATGACAGTTTTACAATCCAGGCTTTACTCCAAGAAGTTGAGTCACTTTCAACTTGCTCAATTTCCACGTATTTTATTCCAAGACTTAGTTGAGGTTTAGGATTTTAGTGAACGATATTTCCCAAAATGCAACGCTTTTACAAATATCCAATGCATAGAACAAACTGATGTATTACAGCCTTACTACATAATTACCTCGGGGAGCAGTGGACGTTCCCTTTTATTTCTATACAAAGAGAAAGGAGGAAAGCAATAACGTTCTGTGTTCACTGTACATCCCTGTAGCATCTCCTCAGCAGGAGCACAGCGCTCGTCTGGCCTCGTGTTGTCGGTTCTCTTTAAGAACTCAAATGCTATTTAAAAAAAAGGGAATTTTTAGAGGAACACTAAGCCTGAGACAAGCCTCTTGGGCTCTGCTCCCTGTGTGTGTGTGTGTGTGTGTGTGTGTGTGTGTGTGTGTGTGTGTGTGTGTGTGTGTGTGTGTGTGTGTGTGTGTGTGTGTGTGTGTGTGTGCGTGTTATGCCGACTGTGTACCAGATCACAGGATGTCTTGGGGCACGGAAAGACAACAGCCCCGACGGGACATTAACCCTTTATGTACTGTCACCAACGCCACAGGGGCCAGGACATGTCACCATAGAGATTCCAAACTAAGATGGAAGGTATAAACATTTGTTTGATCTCTATGCGTGTGACTTCATTCCATTTCTGATTCATACAGAGGATTCTGTTAGTATTAAAAGCTATTTTTATATCTTACATTAAATGGCTGCTGTTATTGGTGTTTGTATACATATCAATGGAATGTTATCTCCATTCCCTTACAGCTTCAAACAAGGAATCCTAGTACCGTAGCATTAAACATAACATGTTTCATTCAATTGACGCCATTGTTGATGGTTGTATACAGTATATATTGGTGTCGAAAATATACACTGAGTGTACAAAACATTAGGAACATATATTGAGATGCACCGGCCTCCTTTTGCCCTCAGAACAGACTCAATTCGTCGTGGGCTTTGTGTTTTGTCCAACGTGTTCCACAGGGATTCTGGCCCATATTGACTCCAACGCTTCACACAGTTGTGTCAAGTTGGCTGGATGTCCTTTGGGTGGTGGACCATTAAAAACCCAGCAGTGTTGCAGTTCTTGACACACTCAAACCGGTGCGCCTGGCACCTACTACCATACCCCGTTCAAAGGCACTTAAATATTTTGTCTTACCCATTCATCCTCTGAATGGCCACATACACAATCCATGTCTCAACTGTCTCAAGGCTTAAAAATCCTTCTTTAATATGTCTCCACCCCTTCATCTACACTGACGGAAGTGGATTTAATAAGTGACATCAATTAGGGATCATAACTTTCACCTGGGTTCACCTGGTCAGTCTGTTCCTAATATTTTGTGCACTCAGTGTATTTAAATCAACACATGCCTGTGTACTTAGGTGCCTATTGAATTAAATACCAAATAATTAATTGAATGACTCCTATGATCCAATATACCACACCTTAAAATCATTTCTGAGGATATTTTCCGGAAGAATTTCTTACGACCCCAAATTTAATGACACAACCTTAAAATGGGTAAATGTATATTTTTACATCAACAAATTAACCTACAATTCATTACATTTTCACCTCATATCAAAATGTTTTAAAAAAACAATAAACACATATACTCAATACGATTGTATTTTTCTAATTATATTTCTCAATTGTCCCATAATAATCAGTACTCTTCATTTAATTAAAAAATTTTGGGCAACCCCACTGCAGTTCCCATGTGACCACACTAGGGGGCGCTACAAAGACTTTGAATACCACTGCTGTAGACTATTGGTCCCTTCAGGCATCGATGCCTAGATTGATTTAGACAGAGGTCCTGAACATAAAAGTCAAATATATTTGAAATTAACATCAGTATGCAGGCTAGCCTGGTCCCAGACCAGTTTGTACTGTATAACTCCCATGGTCATTGCCTTGATATATTTGGCTATACAGCACAAACTGATCTGGGACAATGCTATATGCATAGCAGGCAAACTAATTAAGTAGAATGTCCTGCTGGTACAGGTGTTGGACAGAGATGAACAAGATTTTGTTTTAAGTAGTGAAGGATCTTCACAGCACTGGTATACTAGCTTCACCATAACAATCCACTCACACAGACTCTAAAACATTTGGCTTTACACCTGTTGTGTGTTTACTTAATGTAAATAAAGTACTTGTTTGTTTACTTAATGTAAATAAAGTATTTGTGTTTACTTACTGTAAATAAAGTATTTGTGTTTACTTACTGTAAATAAAGTATTTGTGTGTTTACATAATGTAAATAAAGTATTTGTTTGTTTACTTAATGTAAATAAAGTACTTGTTTGTTTACTTAATGTAAATAAATAAAGTATTTGTGTGTTTTACATAATGTAAATAAAGTATTTGTGTGTTTACATAATGTAAATAAAGTATTTGTGTGTTTACTTAATGTAAATATAGTATTTGTGTGTTTACTTACTGTAAATATAGTATTTGTTTGTTTACTTAATGTAAATATAGTATTTGTGTGTTTACTTAATGTAAATATAGTATTTGTGTGTTTACTTACTGTAAATATAGTATTTGTTTGTTTACTTAATGTAAATATAGTATTTGTGTGTTTACTTAATGTAAATATAGTATTTGTTTGTTTACTTAATGTAAATATAGTATTTGTGTGTTTACATAATGTAAATAAAGTATTTGTGTGTTTACATAATGTAAATAAAGTATGTGTGTGTTTAGTTAATGTAAATATAGTATTTGTTTGTTTACTTAATGTGAGGGCCCTCGGACTGTGGTGTCAGGAAAATAACCTCACACTCAACGTCAACAAAACTAAGGAGATGATTGTGCACTTCAGGAAACAGCAGAGGGAACACCCCCCTATCCACATCGATGGAACAGTAGTGGAGAGGGTAGTAAGTTTTAAGTTCCTCGGCGTACACATCACAGACAAACTGAATTGGTCCACCCACACAGACAGCATCGTGAAGAAGGCGCAGCAGCGCCTCTTCAACCTCAGGAGGCTGAAGAAATCCGGCTTGTCACCAAAAGCATTCACAAACTTCTACAGATGCACAATCGAGAGCATCCTCTCGGGCTGTATCACCGCCTGGTACGGCAACTGCTCCGCCCACAACCGTAAGGCTCTCCAGAGGGTAGTGAGGTCTGCACTACGCATCACCGGGGGCAAACTACCTGCCCTCCAGGACACCTACACCACCCGATGTCACAGGAAGGCCATAAAGATCATCAAGGACATCAACCACCCGAACCACTGCCTGTTCACCCCGCTATCATCCAGAAGGCGAGGTCAGTACAGGTGCATCAAAGCTGGGACCGAGAGACTGAAAACAGCTTCTATCTCAAGGCCATCAGACTGTTAAACAGCCACCACTAATATTGAGTGGCTGCTGCCAACACACTGACTCAACTCCAGCCACTTTAATAATGGGAAATGATGTAAATTATATCACTAGCCACTCTAAACAATGCTACCTAATATAATGTTTACATACCCTACATTATTAATCTCATATGTATATGTATATACTGTACTCTATATCATCTACTGCATCCTTATGTAATACATGTATCACTAGCCACTTTAACTATGCCACTTTGTTTACATACTCATCTCATATGTATATACTGCACTCAATACCATCTACTGTATCTTGCCTATGCCGCTCTGTACCATCACTCATTCATATATCTTTATGTACATATTCTTTATCCCCTTACACTTGTGTCTATAAGGTAGTAGTTTTGGAATTGTTAGCTAGATTACTTGTTGGTTATTACTGCATTGTCGGAACTAGAAGCACAAGCATTTCGCTACACTCGCACTAACATCTGCTAACCATGTGTATGTGACAAATAACATTTGATTTGATTTGATTTGAATATAGTATTTGTGTGTTTACTTAATGTAAATAAAGTATTTGTGTGTTTACTTAATGTAAATAAAGTATTTGTGTGTTTACTTAATGTAAATAAAATATTTGTGTGTTTACTTAATGTAAATAAAGTATTTGTGTGTTTACTTAATGTAAATAAACTATTTCTGTGTTTACTTTCTGTAAAATACTTTTTTTATTATGACACCAGAATGTAACAAACAGAAACAGTGTCTGTTTACTGTAAGAGACGTCATTCTTCTCTAATCGTTTATCACAATGTGTGGTGGAACTGCATCTCCAGACAAAGACGGCATTACAGAGGATTACGGTCTGGATTAAGAAGGAGAAACCCTGACGGACAGGGCAGAGGGAAGTATAAAATAAAATACCACCATGAGAGGAAAACATTCTGCTGTTTCCCATACAGGTTTATCGATATAGCGCAAAAAAATATTTTAGAACCAACCATTTTTCTTTCACTCACAAATATGAGTGTCACAGTACAATATTTTTCTTCTTTTGAGAGAGAGTTGATTTACACAGTACATGGTCCATTAGGTACCTAACGTCTAAGGGGTTCGGTTCTCTAATTCCTTTATTATACAAGTACAACTGCAGTCAGTTAAATGTCTGGTAGACACCCCATAGCCAGAGCCTGAGGCAGTGACCCCAAGAGCACTCACAATACGTAACCTTGACAGATAGAGATATCATCAATCGCTAGAGAGAAAGAGAGAGAGACAAAGGGAGTAGAGAGGGGGTAGAGAGAGAGAGGGTAGAGAGAGAGGGGGTAGAGAGAGAGGGGAGTTAGAGAGAGAGAGAGGTAGAAAGAGAGGGGGTTAGAGAGAGAGAGAGGGGTAGAGAGAGAGAGAGAGAGAGAGAGAGAGAAAGGGGTAGAGAGAGAGGGCAGAGAGAGGGGGTAGAGAGAGAGGGTATAGAGAGAGAGGGGGTAGAGAGAGGGGGTTAGAGAGAGAGAGGGTAGAGAGAGAGAGAGAGAGAGAGAGAGAGAGAGAAAGAGGGGGGGGGGGGGGGGTAGAGAGAGGGGGGTTAGAGAGAGACAGTAAACCTGACAGTAAATCTCATTAAGACCAAAAAAGGTCCATTCACCAGGACCACAAATACAAATGCCATCTAGACCCCATTGCCCAAGAGCACACAAAAAACTATACATAGTTTGGCCTAAACATCAGCGCCACAGGTAACTTCCACAAAGCTGTGAACGATCTGAGAGACAAGGCAAGAAGGGCCTTATATGCCATCAAAAGGAACATACATTTCAACATACCAATTAGGATCTGGCTAAAAATACTTGAATCAGTCATAGAGCCCATTGCCCTTTATGGTTGTGAGGTCTGGGGTCCGCTCACCAACCAAGAATTCACAAAATGGGACAAACACCAAATTCAGACTCTGCATGCAGAATTCTGCAAATGTATCCTGTGTGTACAACGTAGAACACCAAATAATGCATTTAGAGCAGAATTAGGCCGATACCCACTAATGATCAAAATCCAGAAAAGAGCCGTTAAATTCTACAACCACCTAAAAGGAAGCGATTCCCAAACCTTCCATAACAAAGCCATCACCTACAGAGAGATGAACCTGGAGAGGAGTCCCCTAAGCAAGCTGGTCCTGGGGCTCTGTTCACAAACACAAACACACCCCACAGAGCCCCGGGGCCTCTTTGAGGCACCTGACCACACTACTGAACAGTAGTCTAGGTGTGACAAAACTAGGCCCTGTAGTACCTGCCTTGTTGATGGTGTTGTTATGAAGGTAGAAACTAGGGCCTGTAGTACCTGCCTTGTTGATGGTGTTGTTATGAAGGTAGAAACTAGGGCCTGTAGGACCTGCCTTGTTGATAGTGTTGTTAAGAAGGTGAAAACTAGGGCCTGTAGGACCTGCCTTGTTGATAGTGTTGTTAAGAAGGTAGAAACTAGGGTCTGTAGGACCTGCCTTGTTGATAGTGTTGTTATGAAGGTAGAAACTAGGGTCTGTAGGACCTGCCTTGTTGATAGTGTTGTTATGAAGGTAGAAACTAGGGCCTGTAGAACCTGCCTTGTTGATAGTGTTGTTATGAAGGTAGAAACTAGGGCCTGTAGAACCTGCCTTGTTGATAGTGTTGTTATGAAGGTAGAAACTAGGGCCTGTAGAACCTGCCTTGTTGATAGTGTTGTTATGAAGGTAGAAACTAGGGCCTGTAGGACCTGCCTTGTTGATAGTGTTGTTAAGAAGGTAGAAACTAGGGCCTGTAGGACCTGCCTTGTTGATAGTGTTGTTAAGAAGGTAGAAACTAGGGCCTGTAGGACCTTCCTTGTTGATAGTGTTGTTAAGAAGGTAGAAACTAGGGCCTGTAGGACCTGCCTTGTTGATAGCTTTGATAACAAGGCAGAGCAGCGCTTTATTAAGGACAGATTTCTCCCCATTTTATCTACTGTTGTATCAACATGTTTTGACCATGACAGTTTTACAATCCAGGCTTTACTCCAAGAAGTTGAGTCACTTTCAACTTGCTCAATTTCCACGTAATTTATTCCAAGACTTAGTTGAGGTTTAGGATTTTAGTGAACGATATTTCCCAAAATGCAACGCTTTTACAAATATCCAATGCATAGAACAAACTGATGTATTACAGCCTTACTACATAATTACCTCGGGGAGCAGTGGACGTTCCCTTTTATTTCTATACAAAGAGAAAGGAGGAAAGCAATAACGTTCTCTGTTCACTGTACATCCCTGTAGCATCTCCTCAGCAGGAGCACAGCGCTCGTCTGGCCTCGTGTTGTCGGTTCTCTTTAAGAACTCAAATGCTATTTAAAAAAAAGGGAATTTTTAGAGGAACACTAAGCCTGAGACAAGCCTCTTGGGCTCTGCTCCCTGTGTGTGTGTGTGTGTGTGTGTGTGTGTGTGTGTGTGTGTGTGTGTGTGTGTGTGTGTGTGTGTGTGTGTGTGTGTGTGTGTGTGCGTGTGCGTGTGTTATGCCGACTGTGTACCAGATCACAGGATGTCTTGTGGCACGGAAAGACAACAGCCCCGACGGGACATTAACCCTTTATGTACTGTCACCAACGCCACAGGGGCCAGGACATGTCACCATAGAGATTCCAAACTAAGATGGAAGGTATAAACATTTGTTTGATCTCTATGCGTGTGACTTCATTCCATTTCTGATTCATACAGAGGATTCTGTTAGTATTAAAAGCTATTTTTATATCTTACATTAAATGGCTGCTGTTATTGGTGTTTGTATACATATCAATGGAATGTTATCTCCATTCCCTTACAGCTTCAAACAAGGAATCCTAGTACCGTAGCATTAAACATAACATGAACATATATTGAGATGCACCGGCCTCCTTTTGCCCTCAGAACGGACTCAATTCGTTGTGGGCTTTGTGTTTTGTCCAACGTGTTCCACAGGGATTCTGGCCCATATTGACTCCAACGCTTCACACAGTTGTGTCAAGTTGGCTGGATGTCCTTTGGGTGGTGGACCATTAAAAACCCAGCAGTGTTGCAGTTCTTGACACACTCAAACCGGTGCGCCTGGCACCTACTACCATACCCCGTTCAAAGGCACTTAAATATTTTGTCTTACCCATTCATCCTCTGAATGGCCACATACACAATCCATGTCTCAACTGTCTCAAGGCTTAAAAATCCTTCTTTAATATGTCTCCACCCCTTCATCTACACTGACGGAAGTGGATTTAATAAGTGACATCAATTAGGGATCATAACTTTCACCTGGGTTCACCTGGTCAGTCTGTTCCTAATATTTTGTGCACTCAGTGTATTTAAATCAACACATGCCTGTGTACTTAGGTGCCTATTGAATTAAATACCAAATAATTAATTGAATGACTCCTATGATCCAATATACCACACCTTAAAATCATTTCTGAGGATATTTTCCGGAAGAATTTCTTACGACCCCAAATTTAATGACACAACCTTAAAATGGGTAAATGTATATTTTTACATCAACAAATTAACCTACAATTCATTACATTTTCACCTCATATCAAAATGTTTAAAAAAAAACAATAAACACATATACTCAATACGATTGTATTTTTCTAATTATATTTCTCAATTTATTTTATATAATGTCCCATAATAATCAGTACTCTTCATTTAATTAAAAATTTTTGGGCAACCCCACTGCAGTTCCCATGTGACCACACTAGGGGGCGCTACAAAGACTTTGAATACCACTGCTGTAGACTATTGGTCCCTTCAGGCATCGATGCCTAGATTGATTTAGACAGAGGTTCTGAACATAAAAGTCAAATATATTTGAAATTAACATCAGTATGCAGGCTAGCCTGGTCCCAGACCAGTTTGTACTGTATAACTCCCATGGTCATTGCCTTGATATATTTGGCTATACAGCACAAACTGATCTGGGACAATGCTATATGCATAGCAGGCAAACTAATTAAGTAGAATGTCCTGCTGGTACAGGTGTTGGACAGAGATGAACAAGATTTTGTTTTAAGTAGTGAAGGATCTTCACAGAACTGGTATACTAGCTTCACCATAACAATCCACTCACACAGACTCTAAAACATTTGGCTTTACACCTGTTGTGTGTTTACTTAATGTAAATAAAGTACTTGTTTGTTTACTTAATGTAAATAAAGTATTTGTGTTTACTTACTGTAAATAAAGTATTTGTGTGTTTACATAATGTAAATAAAGTATTTGTGTTTACTTACTGTAAATAAAGTATTTGTGTGTTTACTTAATGTAAATAAAGTATTTGTGTTTACTTACTGTAAATAAAGTATTTGTGTGTTTACATAATGTAAATAAAGTATTTGTGTGTTTACATAATGTAAATAAAGTATTTGTGTGTTTACTTAATGTAAATATAGTATTTGTGTGTTTACTTACTGTAAATATAGTATTTGTTTGTTTACTTAATGTAAATATAGTATTTGTGTGTTTACTTAATGTAAATATAGTATTTGTGTGTTTACTTACTGTAAATATAGTATTTGTTTGTTTACTTAATGTAAATATAGTATTTGTGTGTTTACTTAATGTAAATATAGTATTTGTTTGTTTACTTAATGTAAATATAGTATTTGTGTGTTTACATAATGTAAATAAAGTATTTGTGTGTTTACATAATGTAAATAAAGTATGTGTGTGTTTAGTTAATGTAAATATAGTATTTGTTTGTTTACTTAATGTGAGGGCCCTCGGACTGTGGTGTCAGGAAAATAACCTCACACTCAACGTCAACAAAACTAAGGAGATGATTGTGCACTTCAGGAAACAGCAGAGGGAACACCCCCCTATCCACATCGATGGAACAGTAGTGGAGAGGGTAGTAAGTTTTAAGTTCCTCGGCGTACACATCACAGACAAACTGAATTGGTCCACCCACACAGACAGCATCGTGAAGAAGGCGCAGCAGCGCCTCTTCAACCTCAGGAGGCTGAAGAAATCCGGCTTGTCACCAAAAGCATTCACAAACTTCTACAGATGCACAATCGAGAGCATCCTCTCGGGCTGTATCACCGCCTGGTACGGCAACTGCTCCGCCCACAACCGTAAGGCTCTCCAGAGGGTAGTGAGGTCTGCACTACGCATCACCGGGGGCAAACTACCTGCCCTCCAGGACACCTACACCACCCGATGTCACAGGAAGGCCATAAAGATCATCAAGGACATCAACCACCCGAACCACTGCCTGTTCACCCCGCTATCATCCAGAAGGCGAGGTCAGTACAGGTGCATCAAAGCTGGGACCGAGAGACTGAAAAACAGCTTCTATCTCAAGGCCATCAGACTGTTAAACAGCCACCACTAATATTGAGTGGCTGCTGCCAACACACTGACTCAACTCCAGCCACTTTAATAATGGGAAATGATGTAAATTATATCACTAGCCACTCTAAACAATGCTACCTAATATAATGTTTACATACCCTACATTATTAATCTCATATGTATATGTATATACTGTACTCTATATCATCTACTGCATCCTTATGTAATACATGTATCACTAGCCACTTTAACTATGCCACTTTGTTTACATACTCATCTCATATGTATATACTGCACTCAATACCATCTACTGTATCTTGCCTATGCCGCTCTGTACCATCACTCATTCATATATCTTTATGTACATATTCTTTATCCCCTTACACTTGTGTCTATAAGGTAGTAGTTTTGGAATTGTTAGCTAGATTACTTGTTGGTTATTACTGCATTGTCGGAACTAGAAGCACAAGCATTTCGCTACACTCGCACTAACATCTGCTAACCATGTGTATGTGACAAATAACATTTGATTTGATTTGATTTGAATATAGTATTTGTGTGTTTACTTAATGTAAATAAAGTATTTGTGTGTTTACTTAATGTAAATAAAGTATTTGTGTGTTTACTTAATGTAAATAAAATATTTGTGTGTTTACTTAATGTAAATAAAGTATTTGTGTGTTTACTTAATGTAAATAAACTATTTCTGTGTTTACTTTCTGTAAAATACTTTTTTTATTATGACACCAGAATGTAACAAACAGAAACAGTGTCTGTTTACTGTAAGAGACGTCATTCTTCTCTAATCGTTTATCACAATGTGTGGTGGAACTGCATCTCCAGACAAAGACGGCATTACAGAGGATTACGGTCTGGATTAAGAAGGAGAAACCCTGACGGACAGGGCAGAGGGAAGTATAAAATAAAATACCACCATGAGAGGAAAACATTCTGCTGTTTCCCATACAGGTTTATCGATATAGCGCAAAAAAATATTTTAGAACCAACCATTTTCTTTCACTCACAAATATGAGTGTCACAGTACAATATTTTTCTTCTTTTGAGAGAGAAGTTGATTTACACAGTACATGGTCCATTAGGTACCTAACGTCTAAGGGGTTCGGTTCTCTAATTCCTTTATTATACAAGTACAACTGCAGTCAGTTAAATGTCTGGTAGACACCCCATAGCCAGAGCCTGAGGCAGTGACCCCAAGAGCACTCACAATACGTAACCTTGACAGATAGAGATATCATCAATCGCTAGAGAGAAAGAGAGAGAGACAAAGGGAGTAGAGGGGGGGGTAGAGAGAGAGAGGGTA
>NC_088397.1:91124771-91167271 GCF_034236695.1 Oncorhynchus nerka | reverse complement strand
TGTGTGTGTGTGTGTGTGTGTGTGTGTGTGTTTGTGCGTGTGTGTGTGTGTGTGTGTGCGTGTGTCTGTCTGTGTAACAGCGTGTGTGTGCATTCGTGCCTTTATGCTACCGTGTGTGTGTGTGTGTGTGTGTGTGTGTGTGTGTGTGTGTGAGAGAGAGACATGTGACAGAGCCTCCAATTATGAGAGAGAGAGTAGAGCATGAGGAGAGGCTGAACATAGTCTACCCTACAGTAATACGGAAAACAGAGTCTACCCTACAGTAATACGGAAAACAGAGTCTACCCTACAGGAATACAGAAAACAGAGTCTACCCTACAGGAATACAGAAAACAGAGTCTACCCTACAGTAATACGGAAAACAGAGTCTACCCTACAGTAATACGGAAAACAGAGTCTACCCTACAGTAATAGTGAAAACATAGTCTACCCTACAGTAATAGTGAAAACAGAGTTTACCCTACAGGAATACAGAAAACAGAGTCTACTCTACAGTAATAGTGAAAACAGAGTCTACCCTACAGTAATAGTGAAAACAGAGTTTACCCTACAGGAATACAGAAAACAGAGTCTACCCTACAGGAGTACAGAAAACAGAGTTTACCCTACAGGAATACAGAAAACATGATGCCTTCTGTCCTTTCCTGAGATATACTTTAAGAACAACTGCTATTGTGAGAGAAGAGCCATATATCAACCACAGCCATTTTATACTTTCAACTGTAAAATGGAAAAAGTCGAAAGAGGAGAGAGGGAAGAAGAGAATAGAGAGGAGGGTGGGAGCAGAAGGAAGAAGGAGAGAGAAGGAGAGAGACGGGAGAGGAGTGGGAGAGAGATGGGAAAGGAGTGGGAGAGGAGTGGGAGAGTAGTGGGAGAGAGATGGGAAAGGAGTGGGAGAGTAGTGGGAGAGGAGTGGGAGAGAGATGGGAAAGGAGTGGGAGAGGAGTGGGAGAGGGGTGGGAGAGTAGTGGGAGAGGAGTGTGAGAGTAGTGGGAGAGGAGTGGGAGAGTAGTGGGAGAGGAGTGGGAGAGAGATGGGAGAGGAGTGGGAGAGGAGTAGGAGAGGAGTGGGAGAGGAGTGGGAGAGAGGTGGGAGAGAGATGGGAAAGGAGTGGGAGAGGAGTGGGAGAGGGATGGGAAAGGAGTGGGAGAGGAGTGGGAGAGGGATGGGAAAGGAGTGGGAGAGGAGTGGGAGAGAGGTGGGAGAGAGATGGGAGAGAGATGGGAAAGGAGTGGGAGAGGAGTGGGAGAGGGATGGGAAAGGAGTGGGAGAGGAGTGGGAGAGGGATGGGAGAGGAGTGGGAGAGGAGTGGGAGAGGGATGGGAGAGGAGTGGGAGAGGAGTGGGAGAGGGATGGGAAAGGAGTGGGAGAGGAGTGAGAGAGGGATGGGAGAGGGATGGGAGAGGAGTGGGAGAGGGATGGGAGAGGGATGGGAGAGGGATGGGAGATGGATGGGAGAGGAGTGGGAGGGGATGGGAAAGGAGTGGGAGAGGGATGGGAGAGGAGTGGGAGAGGGATGGGAAAGGAGTGGGAGAGGGATGGGATAGGGATGGGAGAGGAGTGGGAGAGGGATGGGAGAGGAGTGGGAGAGGGAGAGGGATGGGAGAGGAGTGGGAGAGGGATGGGAGAGGAGTGGGAGAGGGATGGGAGAGGGATGGGAGAGGAGTGGGAGAGGGATGGGAGAGGAGTGGGAGAGGGATGGGAGAGGGATGGGAGATGGATGGGAGAGGAGTGGGAGAGGGATGGGAGAGGGATGGGAGAGGAGTGGGAGAGGGATGGGAGAGGAGTGGGAGTGGGATGGGAGAGGAGTGGGAGAGGGATGGGAGAGGAGTGGGAGAGGGATGGGAGAGGAGTGGGAGAGGGATGGGAGAGGAGTGGGAGAGGGATGGGAGAGGGATGGGAGAGGAGTGGGAGAGGGATGGGAGAGGAGTGGGAGAGGGATGGGAGAGGAGTGGGAGAGGAGTGGGAGAGGGATGGGAGAGGAGTGGGAGAGGGATGGGAGAGGAGTGGGACCGTTCGGTTTCTCCACAGTTGACTTCAGCGTTTAAAGGTCCAGTATGTAGCTTTGTGGGCGACCTGACTAAAATCAAATAGAAATCCGAGTTAAAAATCTGTCATCTCATTGATACAGGTGTAACTGAGGTTGTTTTCTATGTGTGTTCATCTAGCCTGATGATGTTGTTTTGTTTTAACTCATTTCAAGCCCCCTCAGACCCCCTCATTTCAACCCCCCTCAGCCTAAATACCAACATTCATTCAGAACATTGAATGATTCTCTCTCTGGAAATAGTCTTACGTGCCTAGAATGCAGCCCACAATCATCTCTCTTGCTCTCTCTCTCCCTCTCCCTTTCCCTCTCTCCCTTTCTCTCTCTCTTCCTCCCTCTCTGTCTCTCTGTCTCTCACTCTGTTTCTCCCTCACTCTCTCTCCCTCTCTCTCTGTCTCTCTGTCTCTCACGCTGTTTCTCCCTCTCTCTGTCTCTCTGTCTCTCCCCTCTCACTCCCTCCCTCTCTATCTGTCTCTCTCTCCCTCACTCTCTCTCTCTCTCTCTCCCTTTCCCTCTCTCCCTTTCTCTCTCTCTCCCTCCCTCTCTCTCTGTCTCTGTCTCTCTGTCTCTCTCTGTCTCTCTCTCTCAGTCTCTCTGTCTCACTCTGTTTCTCCCTCTCTCAGTCTCTCTGTCTCTCACTCTGTTTCTCTCTCTCCCGCCCTCTCCCTCTCTCAGTCTCTCTGTCTCTCACTCTGTTTCTCCCTCTCTCTGTCTCTCTGTCTCTCACTCTCTGTCCCCCCCCCCTCTCCCTCTCTCGTTATTTCAGTAGACAGAGTATGCAATTGGCGGACACTCAAGAAAAGGAACCCTTGGCTGCAGTGTGCTTACCATAGAGGCATAGCAGAGACTCATTTCCTTCTAAATATGATTAGGCTGGTCTCTGTTAGACAGTAAGGTTAACAAGCAGAGAAAAGGCTATACAACATATGGAGGTGCTATCAAATATGTAGGAGTTAACGTAGAGGAGTGTATATCCTACGATGTGTGTGTGTGTGTGTGTGTGTGTGTGTGTGTGTGTGTGTGTGTGTGTGTGTGTGTGTGTGTGTGCGTGCGTGCGTTCGTCTGTGCGTGTGTGAGGGGGAGAGAGAGAGGGAGAGAGAGAGAGAGAAAGAGAGCGAGAGAGAGAGAGAGAGAATTTTCACAATGTAGAGCTCTACGGTGTCAACGAGGACGGGGAATGTGTCCTGGCTAAGTAATGCTATTGTGTCACTCGTTGTAATGTGTTTCCAATTGTCTCCGAGTCCCATCCCACCAGCATGCAGGAGAAGGACAACAAGGCCACGCAAGACTAATGCACATCCTGGGTCTTATTACCCTCATGCATTCATTAAACAACTTATTTAGATAAATATACATTATACATTCATACATTTTGAAGATATAGCCAATTTTGCATTTTGGGCATCTTAGTAGGAACCCCTGCCCTGGACAGACTGTATACAGTGCCAAGGCTACTGCTCCACACTGAGCCAATGGAACAAGCTTTGGGGACTGGCACAGCTGCGCCAGTCACTCATGTGTCACTGCAACAGACACTGACACACAGACTGACACTCCTCCATTACGGAGACAAAGAGTTGTCTTGTGAGATCACCAGGAAACGTGAGGGTGATGAGAGGAGAGGAGAGGAGAGGAGAGGAGAGGAGAGGAGAGGAGAGGAGATAGTGATTTCTCAAATCAAAAGATAATTTACAACAGGAAATCCTAAGGAAACACTGTCCCTTCTCTCTCTACCCTCCAAGCCCCTTCAACAAGCTGCAGGCCCAGCTTCAAGGGGTAGGAATAAACCCTAAACATATTGAATGATAAATTAAGCTTAGATAAATCCTAATCCTAAAAAATGACATTTAAAATCCCAGATGAAAATACCTAAATCAAATCAACCCTTATTTATATAGCAGATTTCAGATATGTTTCACAGGAAAAAACATCAATACAAATAACAATACAAATTACTACTCGTTATTGCTAATTGATTACAGATAGTGGTAACTACAATTGGTCACTATATAAAAGGGTGTGTGAACACTTGCACTTTCTTTCAACATGGAGCAGACAGACACCAAGGGAGAGGGAGACATCAACATGGAGCAGACAGACACCAAGGGAGAGAAAGACATCAACATGGAGCAGACAGACACCAAGGGAGAGAAAGACATCAACATGGAGCAGACAGACACCAAGGGAGAGAAAGACATCAACATGGAGCAGACAGACACCCAGGGAGAGGGAGACATCAACATGGAGCAGACAGACACCAAGGGAGAGGGAGACATCAAAGAGGTTAAAGAGGTGGGCATTGGGGCCCCATCAAAGAGGTTAAAGAGGTGGGCATTGGGGCCCCATCAAAGAGGTTAAAGAGGTGGGCATTGGGGCCCATCAAAGAGGTTAAAGAGGTGGGCATTGGGCCCCATGAAAGAGGTTAAAGAGGTGGGCATTGGGGCCCGTCAAAGAGGTTAAAGAGGTGGGCATTGGGGCCCGTCAAAGAGGTTAAAGAGGTGGGCATTGGGGCCCATCAAAGAGGTTAAAGAGGTGGGCATTGGGGCCCATCAAAGAGGTTAAAGAGGGTGGGCATTGGGGCCCATCAAAGAGGTTAAAGAGGGTGGGCATTGGGGCCCGTCAAAGAGGTTAAAGAGGTGGGCATTGGGGCCCGTCAAAGAGGTGGGCATTGGGGCCCATCAAAGAGGTTAAAGAGGTGGGCATTGGGGCCCATCAAAGAGGTTAAAGAGGGTGGACATTGGGGCCCATCAAAGAGGTTAAAGAGGGTGGGCATTGGGGCCCATCAAAGAGGTTAAAGAGGGTGGGCATTGGGGCCCATCAAAGAGGTTAAAGAGGGTGGGCATTGGGGCCCATCAAAGAGGTTAAAGAGGTGGGCATTGGGGCCCATCAAAGAGGTTAAAGAGGTGGGCATTGGGGCCCCATCAAAGAGGTTAAAGAGGTGGGCATTGGGGCCCCATCAAAGAGGTTAAAGAGCTGGGCATTGGGGCCCATCAAAGAGGTTAAAGAGGTGGGCATTGGGGCCCATCAAAGAGGTTAAAGAGGGTGGACATTGGGGCCCATCAAAGAGGTTAAAGAGGGTGGGCATTGGGGCCCATCAAAGAGGTTAAAGAGGGTGGGCATTGGGGCCCATCAAAGAGGTGGATATCAGAGAGATGGAGACAGACGGCAGGAAACTGTTGTGTCTGAATGAAGTCTGGGCCATCGTCATTGACCATGTGGTAAACAGAGGCCTTACACAAAATGGTTCTGCGGCTTAGGTTCTAGATAGCGCTTAGGTTCTAGATAGCGGCTGTACCATGGCAGAGGCTGCCAGATTAGTTCACCCCAATCTGAACTGTTCTGCCTTATTATTATTCGACCATGCTGGTCATTTATGAACATTTGAACATCTTGGCCATGTTCTGTTATAATCTCCACCCGGCACAGCCAGAAGAGGACTGGCCACCTCTCATAGCGTGGTTCCTCTCTAGGTTTCTTCCTAGGTTTTGGCCTTTCTAGGGAGTTTTTCCTAGCCTTCGTGCTTCTACACCTGCATTGCTTGCTGTTTGGGGTTTTAGGCTGAGTTTCTGTACAGCACTTTGAGATATCAGCTGATGTACGAAGGGCTATATAAATAAATTTGATTTGATTGGAATAGATCAACTGTCAATTCGATCATGAGAACACTTTGCCAGAAAAGCGTAAAGTCTGCAGGATCAGCACCTTGTTTCACCATTACATTTACAGTCAATGACATATTGTAATGCAGGTAAAATCACAACACATCTGACATTATTCTTCCAGTATGATCTATTGACATTGTAATCTGTGCTACCCTCAGTGGCAGAAGACCCCACGGTGGTGTCTGTGTCTGTGTGCTGTCCGACTAGCAGGAATGGGAAGTGGTGTAAATGGGGAGGGCCATTGAGGAGAATGATAACATTTTTGCCAATGTGGTATCCATTAGCCTACCAAAAATCCCCTGCCTTTTAGAAGAGGTAGCAGGAATCTATGAAACACATTGACCTGAAGCCTTTTGAGAGAAACAATGACCAGGTGAAACAACTGAGGGCTGAATTTGTTCAGGTACAGCACTATGTACTGTATTACTGTTACTATTGATTCACATGCTACTTCACAATATCATATTAAAATGATACTGTAAAAGGCCAACAGGCCTCCAAGTGCCTGGACAACGTATGGAAACATTTCCACGTGCGCAGCTATCTCTGAAGATGGTGTGGTAGGACGTACGCCATTACTGGGATCCTACAACGCTGCACACCTCATTGTGTTTCTCAATTAAATTGAGCAGGCCTGTCAAAGTAATTGTAAATGAGAACTTGTTCTCAACTTGCCTACCTGGTTAAATGAAGGTGAAATAAAATTTTAAGTGGTCAGGTACAGTGCATTTGGAAAGTATTCAGAACCCTTGACTTTTTATAAATGTTGTTACGTTACAGCCTTATTCTAAAATGGATGATTTGTTTTTTTTGTTACTATTGAATCTACACACAATAGCCCATAATGACATCACGACACCCCGTAATGATATCACAATACCCCATAATGACATCACAATACCCCATAATGACATCACAATAGCCCATAATGACATCACAATAGCCCATATTAGATTGAGCATCCCATGAGCATGCCATCTTCCTTCTGGCCATGGATGAGGAATGCCTTGACATCAATGCAGACCAATGTCAAGCGTGGATTCTCCATGCCAAAAGGTTTTTCCACGGTGCATGAACAATGAGGACATTCATTGTGACATACTTGTGAAAATAGTACCACATACTTGTGAAAATAGTACTACATACTTGTGAAAATAGTACCATATACTTGTGAAAATAGTACCACATACTTGTGAAAATAGTACCAAAGCGACTAAGAACAACTGTAATGTGTAATGTGTGCTAAAGCTGAAATACCGGTCAAGCCCTTATCAGTCAGCTATAGAGACATAGATTACAATGAGGAAACAACACCATGTACTGTTACGACTTCAACCAAGGACACTCGCTGCTTCATTAGCGGTTTGGGGAACATCCATGTCTTTTAGTGTGTGTGTGTGTGTGTGTGTGTGTGTGTGTGTGTGTGTGTGTGTGTGTGTGTGTGTGTGTGTGTGTGTGTGTGTGCATGAGCTTCCTAATGTGTGCATGGGCATGTGTGTGTGTGTGTGTGTGTGCATAAGCGTGTGTGTGTGTGTGTGTGTGTGTGTGTGTGTGCATAAGCGTGTGTGTGTGTGTGTGTGTGTGTGTGTGTGTGTATGTGTGTGTTTGTGTGCATAAGCGTGCGTGTATGTGTGTGTGTGTGTGTGTGTGTGTGTGTGTGTGTGTGTGTGTGTGTGTGTGTGTGTGTGTGTGTGTGTGTGTGTGCATAAGCGCGCGTGTGTGTGTGTGTGTGTGTGTGTGTGTGTTTGTGTGCATAAGCGTGTGTGTGTGTGTGTGTGTGTGTGTGTGTGTGTGTATATGTGTGTGTTTGTGTGCATAAGCGTGTGTGTGTGCGTGCGTGTGTATGCCTACTATCCTATGTGCACGCAGCCAAAACCCCTGAAGATCCTAACATGATTTCATGTTTCAGTTGATGTCGATCAAAACAGAACCACGCTGAAGGGGAAGTCAATCAGTTAGAACATATTTCCTGCCAGAAGCTAAACATTAACACATCCAGAGGAAGTGTCTGAAGACGTAAAAACAAAGCAGTACGTTAGATGGATGTCCAAACACATGGGGTTTGATGAAATAATTCAAACACACAAATGACTAGAGGGAGTCTGAGAAATGACAAAGTCCCGAACACATGTGACAGCAAAATGGACGCAGAGGTCCTGACAAATAAACTTGTAACGGGGCGAAAGTTTACCGGTTGCTCAGGAGGTAAAGGGAAAGTTGGATGTGTGGAATAAATTTGACTAGTTGTGGAAAATACTGGAGATCAAGAAAAATAAGGTATGGAGCAAGCGCTGTGTAAAGATTATGTGTGCCAAACAAGTGCTGTATAGATTACTATTACTGAGTACTTGGAACAATGTAAACAACACTAAAAAATCTGAACGGAATGGTTATTTATTGTTTATGCTAATTATTCAAGGTGTCACTTTATTTTAATTCAAAACAAAAATGCTTAATGGCATTTCAAATAATTTATGACTCATATGCTGTGTGATGACATGACGTATTTAATGATAGATTGATTGATTGATTGATACAGTAGCCTATATAAGTATTGTAAGTAAGTTATGGTATTAAGACTAAACAGGAAGTGCTCTTTAGCCTACAGCGCCATGATGGTTTAACAAAGCTGCTATACTAAAGCCTACTAATGATAACAACATTATTATTATTATTATAATGATGATCATAATAATAATTATAACAATAAGAAGGTGATCAAGAAAAAGGAGGGTTATTATTATAAATTAGATTTTTCTGACGATTTGGAAAATTGTAAATATAATTATAAATCAATTATAAGTAATACCAGAGAGGCTGTTCTAACGGCAAAGTGTCAAGCCTTCATTACAGCAAAGATTAAAAACAGACGAATTTGTGAAATTGTTTATCCGACATGTTGGTGGAGGCTTTGTGCTCACGGAATCAGTAGGCTATTAAACAAACAAACATATCCCATATGGGCTGTCTGTTGGGTTGGGAGCTGGCTCTAATAAGGGCTGTCTGTTGGAGGGGAGCTGGCTCTAATATGGACTGTCTGTTGGAGGGGTGCTGGCTCTAATATGGACTGTCTGTTGGGTTGGGAGCTGGCTCTAATATGGACTGCCTGTTGGGTTGGGAGCTGGCTCTAATATGGGCTGTCTGTTGGAGGGGTGCTGGCTCTAATATGGACTGTCTGTTGGGTTGGGAGCTGGCTCTAATATGGGCTGTCTGTTGGGTTGGGAGCTGGCTCTAATATGGACTGTCTGTTGGAGGGAGCTGGCTCTAATATGGGCTGTCTGTTGGGTTGGGAGCTGGCTCTAATATGGGCTGTCTGTTGGAGGGGTGCTGGCTCTAATATGGACTGTCTGTTGGGTTGGGAGCTGGCTCTAATATGGGCTGTCTGTTGGGTTGGGAGCTGGCTCTAATATGGGCTGTCTGTTGGGTTGGGAGCTGGCTCTAATATGGGCTGTCTGTTGGGTTGGGAGCTGGCTCTAATATGGGCTGTCTGTTGGAGGGGTGCTGGCTCTAATATGGACTGTCTGTTGGGTTGGGAGCTGGCTCTAATATGGGCTGTCTGTTGGAGGGGTGCTGGCTCTAATATGGACTGTCTGTTGGGTTGGGAGCTGGCTCTAATATGGGCTGTCTGTTGGAGGGGTGCTGGCTCTAATATGGACTGTCTGTTGGGTTGGGAGCTGGCTCTAATATGGGCTGTCTGTTGGGTTGGGAGCTGGCTCTAATATGGACTGTCTGTTGGGTTGGGAGCTGGCTCTAATATGGACTGTCTGTTGGGTTTGGAGCTGGCTCTAATATGGACTGTCTGTTGGGTTGGGAGCTGGCTCTAATATGGACTGTCTGTTGGGTTGGGACCTGGCTCTAATATGGGCTGTCTGTTGGAGGGGTGCTGGCTCTAATATGGGTTGGGTGAGGGGTGAGGGTGATGGGTGAGGGGTGAGTGGGTGGGGGGGATGGGTGAGGGGTGATGGGTGAGGGGGATGGGTGAGGGGTGAGGGTGATGGGTGAGGGGTGAGGGGGATGGGTGAGGGTTGAGGGGGATGGGTGAGGGGTGAGGGGTGAGGGGATGGGTGAGGGTTGAGGGGATGGGTGAGGGGTGAGGGGATGGGTGAGGGGGATGGGTGAGGGGTGAGGGGATGGGTGAGGGGGATGGGTGAGGGGTGAGGGGGATGGGTAGTAACATTATAGTTGTGAACAGTAGGGGTTACAAACCATAGCATCTGAAAAAAACTGAAGCGAACAATAAATACATTTTCTCAACTACCAATTAGGATAAATCTGACCTGACTTTAGAGGACAATGATAATGGTTAGAGAAAAGATAATCCTCTCAATCCCCGAGACTAAAGAGGTATGGCACTAATTGTAAGTCTCTCTGGATAAGAGCGTCTGCTCTATGACTAAAAGGTACATGTACAGATATGCATTGAAGTAAATTGTAGAAGAAGCTAGCAGCTGACCAAAGCCAGTCCATTCCAGCTCATTTGTTACTGCATTCCTACCCATCCCAACCTGCTACTTAACTCAAATGTCACGATGGGAATTAATTCACTAAGCAATAACTAATCATTCAATATCCATCCCTCCCTCCTCCATCCATCCAGCCCTCCCTCCTCCATCCCTCCCTCCCCTCCCTCCCTCCCTCCCTCCCTCCCTCATTCCTCCCTCCTCCATCCATCCCTCCCTCATCCCTCCCTCATTCCTCCCTCCTCCATCCATCCCTCCCTCATTCCTCCCTCCTCTGATACTGATACAGCATAGTGGCTGTATATACAGACTGAATCATGGGGTTGCCTATCTGCAGTTACCCTATTGGCTTAATCATTAGCTAGATCCCACATGTGATATTTTAGCTAGTTAGCATTATATTGATTCATTTTACATCCCAAAAAACATGTGCATAAACACAGTGAATATAATGTAGGCCTACCTGTTAGGGTAAGGTGGGGTACCCTGATAGGTTAACGTGTAAGGGTAATGTGTTAGGCTAACCTGTTAGGCTAACCTGTTAGGGTAACATGTTAGGGTAACGTGTTAGGGTAACGTGTTAGGGTAACGTGGGGTAATGTGGGATGTCTGATAGGGTAACGTGTAAGGGTAACGTGTTAGGGTAACGTGTTAGGGTAATGTGTTACGGTAACCTGATAGGGTAATGTGGGGTAACGTGTTAGGGTAACCTGTTAGGGTAACGTGTTAGGGTAACGTGTTAGGGTAAAGTGGGATAACCTGTTAGAGTAACAGATTAGGGTAACCTGATAGGGTAATGTGGGGTAACCTGTTAGGGTAACGTGTTAGGGTAACCTGTTAGGGTAACCTGTTAGAGTAACGTGTTAGGGTAACCTGTTAGAGTAATGGTAACGTTAGAGTAACCTGTTAGGTAATGTGTTAGGGTAACCTGTTAGGGTAACGTGGGGTGACCTATTAGGGTTAACGTGTTAGGGTAATGTGTTAGGGTAACCTGTTAGGGTAACGTGTTAGGGTAACGTGGATTAACCTATTAAGATAAAGTGTTAGGGTAATGTGTTAAGGTAACGTGTTGGGGTAACGTTTTAGGGTAATGTGTTAGGGTAATGTGTTAGGGTAACGTGGGGATTTCTGTTAGGGTAATGTGGGGTAAACTGTTAGGGTAATGTGTTAGGGTAACCTGTTAGGGTAACCTGTTGGGGTAACCTATTAGGGTAACGTGTTAGGGTAACCTGTTAGGGTAACCTGTTAGGGTAATGTGGGGTAATATGTTAGGGTAATGTGGGGTAACCTGTTAGGGTAAATGGTTAGGGTAATGTGTTAGGGTAACCTGTTAGAGTAACCTGTTAGGGTAAGGTGGGGTAACTGTTAGGGTAATGTGTTAGGGTAACCTGTTAGGGTAAGGTGGGGTAAAGTGTTAGGGTAACGTATTAGGGTAATGTGTTAGGGTAACCTGTTAGGGTAACGTGTTAGGGTAATGTGTTAGGGTAACCTATTAGGGTAACCTGTTAGGGTAACCTGTTAGGGTAACCTCTTAGGCCACCGTGTTTTTATTTTAATTTTATTTTTTTTTTTTTTTATTTCACCTTTATTTAACCAGGTAGGCTAGTTGAGAACAAGTTCTCATTTTCAACTGCGACCTGGCCAAGATAAAGCATAGCAGTGTGAACAGACAACACGGAGTTACACATGGAGTAAACAATTAACAAGTCAATAACACAGTAGAAAAAAAGGGGAGTCTATATACATTGTGTGCAAAAGGCATGAGGAGGTAGGCGAATAATACAAATTTTGAAGATTAACACTGGAGTGATAAATGATCAGATGGTCATGTGCAGGTAGAGATATTGGTGTGCAGAAGAGCAGAAAAGTAAATAAATAAAAACAGTATGGGGATGAGGTAGGTGAAAATGGGTGGGCTATTTACCAATAGACTATGTACAGCTGCAGCGATCGGTTAGCTGCTCAGATAGTAGATGTTTGAAGTTGGTGAGGGAGATAAAAGTCTCCAACTACAGCGATTTTTGCAATTCGTTCCAGTCACAGGCGTCAGAGAACTGGAACGAAAGGCGGCCAAATGAGGTGTTGGCTTTAGGGATGATCAGTGAGATACACCTGCTGGAGCGCGTGCTACGGATGGGTGTTGCCATCGTGACCAGTGAACTGAGATAAGGCGGAGCTTTACCTAGCATGGACTTGTAGATGACCTGGAGCCAGTGGGTCTGGCGATGAATATGTAGCGAGGGCCAGCCGACTAGAGCATACAGGTCGCAGTGGTGGGTGGTATAAGGTGCTTTAGTGACAAAATGGATGGCACTGTGATAAACTGCATCCAGTTTGCTGAGTAGAGTGTTGGAAGCAATTTTGTAGATGACATCGCCGAAGTCGAGGATCGGTAGGATAGTCAGTTTTACTAGGGTAAGTTTGGCGGCGTGAGTGAAGGAGGCTTTGTTGCGGAATAGAAAGCCGACTCTAGATTTGATTTTCGATTGAAGATGTTTGATATGAGTCTAGAAGGAGGGTTTACAGTCTAGCCAGACACCTAGGTACTTATAGATGTCCACATATTCAAGGTCGGAACCATCCAGGGTTGTGATGCTGGTCAGGCGTGCGGGTGCAGGCAGCGAACGGTTGAAAAGCATTTATTTGGTTTAACTAGCGTTTAAGAACAGTTGGAGGCCACGGAAGGAGTGTTGTATGGCATTGACGCTCGTTTGGAGGTTAGATAGCACAGTGTCCAAGGACGGGCCGGATGTATATAGAATGGTGTCGTCTGCGTAGAGGTGCATCAGGGAATCGCCCGCAGCCCAGGCAACCTGGTAGTCCCCTTATTAAGGCCGTTCTCCAACAACACAGCTGGAAAGAATGACAGTTTCTCAATGTTATTATATTTGACTGCTAAGTGGTAGTCCCTGTTCTCCGGCATTCTTGTCATCGCCCGCAGCAAGAGCAACATCATTGATATATACAGAGAAAAGAGTTGGCCCGAGGATTGAACCCTGTGGCACCCCCATAGAGACTGCCAGAGGACCGGACAGCATGCCCTCCGATTTGACACACTGAACTCTGTCTGCAAAGTAATTTGTGAACCAGGCAAGGCAGTCATCCGAAAAACCGAGGCTACTGAGTCTGCCGATAAGAATATGGTGATTGACAGAGTCGAAAGCCTTGGCAAGGTCGATGAAGACGGCTGCACAGTACTGTCTTTTATCGATGGCCGGTTATGATATCGTTTAGTACCTTGAGCGTGGCTGAGGTGCACCCGTGACCGGCTCGGAAACCAGATTGCACAGCGAAGAAGGTACGGTGGGATTCGAGATGGTCAGTGACCTGTTTGTTGACTTGGCTTTCGAAGACCTTAGATAGGCAGGGCAGGATGGATATAGGTCTGTAACAGTTTGGGTCCAGGGTGTCTCCCCCTTTGAAGAGGGGGATGACTGCGGCAGCTTTCCAATCCTTGGGGATCTCAGACGATATGAAAGAGAGGTTGAACAGGCTGGTAATAGGGGTTGCGACAATGGCGGCGGATAGTTTCAGAAATAGAGGGTGTTAGGGTAACGTGTTAGGGTAATGTGTTAGGGTAACCTGTTAGGGTACCGTGTTAGGGTAATGTGTTAGGGTAACGTGTTAGGGTAACCTATTAGGGTAACGTGGGGTAACATGTTAGGGTAACCTGTTAGGGTAACGTGTTAGGGTAATCTGTTAGGGTAACGTGGGGTAACCTGTTAGGGTAACCTGTTAGGGTAATCTGTTAGGGTAACGTGGGGTAATATGTTAGGGTAACGTGGGGTAATGTGTTAGGATAACCTGTTAGGGTAACCTGTTAGGGTAACGTGGGGTAACATATTAGGGTAACGTTGGGGTAACATATTAGGGTAACGTGGGGTAAAACGTCCCTGTACTTCTCACAGAAAAAAACAAATTCACTTCATGAAAATATTTTCACTTTGCCTGGCTGCCACTACTCTTGCTAAACTAAAAGTCAGTCCCAAAATATTATTTTTGAGGAAAGGGAGGAATTTTATCCCAAGTTACCCTACAATGACTCATGTTACATTCAGCCCTACTCTCCTCCATACACACACAGCCAATTGCTTAACAATGAGTGCTTAACCGCTGCTAAAAACTCAGGGTTTAAAATGGTAACAGTTTGTGGAGAAATACGTGAAGTAGGAAGCTGATATCAGCTGTTTTCCCCACGACTGCAAGAACTGTTGTGCATTGACTGCTTGTTAAAATGTGTGTTTCCCTCCCTATGGCACTCGTATCGAGATGTATACATTTCCTGGTATAGAAACGCACTATAACAAGCCAACTATGTAGATAAAGTGTTCTACTATTGGCTTGTCAGTTTGTTTCTATGAATGACTTATGTTTTCAGAGGAATAAGTACATGTGGACTGTTATACGGCATCTTTAAAGTGTGCCAAGATCCTAATCTTTTTTTTTTTCCTCGGTGGCAATGATTTTGCCATGACGCAGCGCCACAGCTAAATGACTGCAGCGGAAACGCTGACACACACACACACACACACACACACACACACACACACACACACATACACAAACACACCAGTGAGCATAAAGTGGAGTGGGGAGCTGCGATTGGTGGTTGGAAGGCTCTCTGCCTGCAATCTGTCAACCTTATCTGATCTACCTGACCTGCTGGAGTTCTGGGCTCTATGCACACGCGCACACCCACACACCCACACACGCACGCTCGCACACACAAACACCAGTGAGCATAAAGTGGAGTGGGGAGCTGCGATTGGTGGTTGGAAGGCTCTCTGCCTGCAATCTGTCAACCTTATCTGATCTACCTGACCTGCTGGAGTTCTGGGCTCTATGCGCACGCACGCACGCGCACACACACACACACACACACACACACACACACACACACACACACACACACACACACACACACACACACACACACACACACACACACACACACACACACACACACACACACACACTCCACTCTGACACAGGAACTTTTAATGAGGTCACTATGCTCTTATTTGCAGAGGCTGGGAGTGAGACGGTCTCACACCTCTCATTATCCCCTTCCTCCCTCCCCCCCCCTCCTCTCCCTCCCCCTCCTCTCCCCTCCCCTCTCCTCTCCCCCTCTTCTCTCCCCTCCCCTCCTCCTCTCCCCTCCCCTCCCCTCTCCTCCCTCCTCCTCTCCCCTCCCCTCCTCTCCCCCTCCTCTCCCCTCCCCCTCCTCCTCTCCCCTCCTCTCCCCCTCCTCTCCCCCTCTCCCTCCTCTCTCCCCCCGTGGACTCAGAACCAGAGTCCCCGTGCTTATCACTCTCTCTCTCTAACCTCAGGAGAACGTGGCATCGTTCAACAGACTGAGATGATGACAGGGACGATGACAGGGGAAAGAAGAGCCCAGCGTCCACACGCTTCACTGTCCCCAGGAGGTGACAGAGACAGCCCGAGATAAGGGGGAATCCAGGGGAGATCCAGGTTCATCAGGATCACTGCCATTTGGTACTAAACACCAAGCTGACGATCACACACTTGGGGTAACTCTCTTCTCCAGTCAAAGACATTCTCAAGACAACACTGGAAAATAAAATACAATCTGGTCTATCTAATGATCAATGAGTCTATGACCTCAATAACCAAGGGTCAAAATAACCATACATTGAACAATAACAATAAGCATACAGTAGAGGACATGTGCAGGTTGATTGGTCTGTCAGACACTGTCCCTCATCTTATGGCAGGCAGCAATGTAGTGAGCTGCCAACCCACAGCTCTCTGCATCCTCCCCCAACAGTAGCCTACTCTCATCAGAGAGGTCTTTCAAACCTTGAATAAGAGTGTCAAATTTGGGGAAATGACACTCTCTAATTGTTTTATATTTTTTTACATTTTGTCAGGAAATACAGCTCCATCTCAGGTTCTGCTGTGGTGCAGTGGTTGCACAGCCTTTCCTCTACAGGGAGCCAGGTTTTCCTGTATCTACCCTTCTCAATGGCAAGGCTGTGCTCACTGAGCCTGTACTTTGTCAAGGTTTGTCTCTCTCTCTCTCTGTCCCAATTCAATTCAAGGGGCTTTATTGGCATGGGAAACATGTGTTAACATTGCCAATGCAAGTGAGGTAGATAATAAACAAAAGTGAAATAAACAATACAAATGAACAGTAAACATTACACTCACAGAAGTTTCAAAAGAATAAAGACAGGTCACAGGTCTCTCTCTCTGTGTGTGTGTGTGTGTGTGTGTGTGTGTGTGTGTGTGTGTGTGTGTGTGTGTGTGTGTGTGTGTGTGTGTGTGTGTGTGTGTGTGTGTGTGTGTGTGTGTGTGTGTGTGTGTGTGTGTGTGTGCGCACGCACGCGTCTGTCCATATGTGTTTATGTGCCTGTCTGTCACCGTGCATCAGTGTGTGTTTGTTAGTGTTATGTTTTCTTTCTCTTTCCAGGAGGCAGAGAGCGGCCAGGACAAGACTGGGACTGAGGCTGGGACTGAGGCGGGGACTGAGGCTGGGACTGAGGCTGGGACTGAGGCTAGGACTGAGGCTGGGACTGAGGCTGGGACTGAGGCTGGGACTGAGGCCAGGACAAGACTGGGACTGAGGCTAGGACTGAGGCTGGGACTGAGGCTGGGACTGAAGCTAGGACTGAGGCTAGGACTGAGGCTGGGACTGAGGCTAGGACTGAGGCTGGGACTGAGGCTGGGACTGAGGCTAGGACTGAGGCTGGGACTGAGGCTGGGACTGAGGCTGGGACTGAGGCTGGGACTGGGACTGAGGCGGGGACTGAGGCTGGGACTGAGGCTGGGACTGAGGCTGGGACTGAGGCTGGGGCTGGGACTGGGACTGAGGCTGGGGCTGGGACTGAGGCTGGGACTGAGGCTGGGACTGAGGCTGAGGCTGGGACTGAGGCTGGGACTGAGGCTGGGGACTGAGGCTGGGGACTGAGGCTGGGACTGAGGCTGGGACTGAGGCTGGGGACACAACATGTAACACTGGGACACAACATGTAACACAGAGAGTAGAGCAGGAGCAGCATTAAGGGAGCAGATGGCCTGACAGGACAGCACAGGACAGGTCTGGTCAGCAGAGTACAGTAAGTGGAGCAGTAGGTTAATCCACCATCACATAGGCTTAACCAGCACTAATCTCCCATCGACTAAGGGTTAAGGATCACGTGACGCCAACAATCAGTCAGGGGACCATCTTTAATATGGACATTAAAAAATAAAGATGATTTGTTTTGTCATCATTGTTGCAATAACAATAAAAAAAATCTGTAATAATATAAGTATATTTTATTAATATCTATTCTACACAGCACAGTCAGCCTCCACCAAACTACACAGCTTTCAGAGTGAAAGCCAACTAGGCCAGGTCAGGGGCTAGAGGTCAAGGGTTAGGTGTCAGGAATCAGGGCCCCTTCGAGCCAGTGTGAATCACTCTGCGGTGCTGGCAGACTGGTGATGGCAAGAAGCCTTCCTGTGACCCTCACTCCGAGTGACCCAGCAATGACAGCCCGTAGCCAGGTGCCAACACAACCAGGCAGGGAGGGAGACGGAGGGAGGCAGGGAGGGAGGGAGGCAGGGAGACGGAGGGAGGGAGACGGAGTGAGGGAGGGAGGCAGGGAGACGGAGTGAGGGAGGGAGGCAGGGAGACGGAGGGAGGGAGGGAGGCAGGGCGATGGGACGGGCAGGCAGAAAAGCAGACAGGCGGCTAGGGAGACAGGTAGGCAGACAGACAGACAGGTAGGCAGACAGACAGGCAGACTGCCAAAGCACCTAGTTCCCCAGAGCCCTGGAGCGTCTGTTAACACTGGCAGACAGACAGACAGGAAGGCAGGATGTCCCAGGACATACTGTACACTACAGTATGCATGAATAAATGGAGCAAAAGTTCAACGTCCTCTCTGCCCCTCTACTGGAAATCATCTGCTGGATGGCAGAGATGTGAAATACGCGGTGTGATGTTTGTGACAAATTGTTTCGGAGATGATGATATTAAAAATACATATATTTACAATTATAATCAATGTTACTGTGAAACATGACCATGATAATGACCAATCAGATGATCAAGAGGTGAAGAGCAGCTTAGTGTAGAAAACAGACGACCCATAATGCATCATCTCTACCAGTTGTTTAGACAAAATGGCAGCCAGAAAATCTGCTGCAGCAAACAGGGACAGAAACGATACGTTGTTGTCTGTGTTATATTGTTATACCTCCTAAATCACCTTAACTTCAGCTCCACCACAAATCACGTCTGTGCTATGCCTCTTCATGTTTATGTGACGGGGGTTGCCATAGCAACGTAGAGGGATTTTATAGTTCTCTGATATTTGGTGGACACTGGATAAAGAGAGAGAGAGTAAGAGAGACGGAGGGAGGGAGGGAGGGGGTAAAGATGGAAAGGGAGGGTTGGTGTGAAACAGAAAGTAAACAGAGGCAGATGGTCTTCACAGTCTCTCTCACACACATGCACGCACACACACACACACACACACACGCACACGCACACACGCACACGCACACGCACACACACACACACACACACACACGCACACGCACACGCACACACACACGCACACGCACACGCACACGCACACACACACACACACACACACCCACACACACACACGCACACACACACACACACATTTTAAATACTTAATTGAATCGACAAATCACATCACAATCCCAAAG
This sequence comes from Oncorhynchus nerka, assembly GCF_034236695.1. NCBI lineage: Eukaryota > Metazoa > Chordata > Actinopteri > Salmoniformes > Salmonidae > Oncorhynchus > Oncorhynchus nerka. The sequence continues at coordinate 91,148,414 of NC_088397.1, read as the reverse complement.
GACTCACCATCGAGAGCATCCTGACTGGTTGCATTTACCCTCTGGTGTACAACTGCACTGCCCGCGACTGGAAGGCCTACCGTGGGTGGTACAAACAGCCCAGCCATCCAGGACCGACAGTATATATGAGGCGGTGTCTGAGAGAGTCACGAAAAGGACCTACAGTATATATGAGGGGGTGTCTGAGAGAGTCACATAAAGGACCTACAGTATATATGAGGTGGTGTCTGAGAGAGTCACATAAAGGACCTACAGTATAGGGGTGTCTGAGAGAGTCACATAAAGAGGGGGTGTCTGAGAGAGTCACATAAAGGACCTACAGTATATATGAGGGGGTGTCTGAGAGAGTCACATAAAGGACCTACAGTATATATGAGGGGTGTCTGAGAGAGTCACATAAAGGACTGAGAGAGTCACATAAAGGACCTACAGTATATATGAGGGGTGTCTGAGAGAGTCACATAAAGGACCTACAGTATATATGAGGGGGTGTCTGAGAGAGTCACATAAAGGACCTACAGTATATATGAGGGGGTGTCTGAGAGAGTCACATAAAGGACCTACAGTATATATGAGGGGTGTCTGAGAGAGTCATAAAGGACCTACAGTAGGGGCAGTGTCTGAGAGAGTCACATAAAGGACCTACAGTATATATGAGGGGGTGTCTGAGAGAGTCACATAAAGGACCTACAGTATATATGAGGCGGTGTCTGAGAGAGTCACATAAAGGACCTACAGTATATATGGGGGGGTGTCTGAGAGAGTCACATAAAGGACCTACAGTATATATGAGGCAGTGTCTGAGAGAGTCACATAAAGGACCTACAGTATATATGAGGGGGTGTCTGAGAGAGTCACATAAAGGACCTACAGTATATATGAGGCAGTGTCTGAGAGAGTCACATAAAGGACCTACAGTATATATGAGGCAGTGTCTGAGAGAGTCACATAAAGGACCTACAGTATATATGAGGTGGTGTCTGAGAGAGTCACATAAAGGACCTACAGTATATATGAGGGGGACCTGTCTGAGAGAGTCACATAAAGGACCTACAGTATATATGAGGTGTCTGTGTCTGATGAGGCAGTGTCTGAGAGAGTCACATAAAGGACCTACAGTATATATGAGGCAGTGTCTGAGAGAGTCACATAAAGGACCTACAGTATATATGAGGTGGTGTCTGAGAGAGTCACATAAAGGACCTACAGTATATATGAGGTGGTGTCTGAGAGAGTCACATAAAGGACCTACAGTATATATGAGGGGGTGTCTGAGAGAGTCACATAAAGGACCTACAGTATATATGAGGGGGTGTCTGAGAGAGTCACATAAAGGACCTACAGTATATATGAGGCAGTGTCTGAGAGAGTCACATAAAGGACCTACAGTATATATGAGGCTGAGAGTGTCTGAGGGGTGTCTGAGAGAGTCACATAAAGGACCTACAGTATATATGAGGTGGTGTCTGAGAGAGTCACATAAAGGACCTACAGTATATATGAGGCGGTGTCTGAGAGAGTCACATAAAGGACCTACAGTATATATGAGGTGGTGTCTGAGAGAGTCACATAAAGGACCTACAGTATATATGAGGCGGTGTCTGAGAGAGTCACATAAAGGACCTACAGTATATATGAGGCGGTGATGCACCCCCCCCATAAAATGTATATATTTTCAATTAATATTATAAAAAAAAAAATGTTTTTTCAGGGTGTGCTGCAACACCCAATCTTACCGCAGTGATGACCAGTGCATCAAGGCTCAGACAAACAGACTCCTAAACAGACTCCACACAGACTCTCCCACAGACTCTCCCACAGACTCTCCCACAGACTCTCCCACAGACTCTCCACACAGACTCTCCCACAGACTCTCCCACAGACTCTCCCACAGACTATCCACACAGACTATCCACACAGACTATCCACACAGACTCTCCCACAGACTCTCCCACAGACTCTCCCACAGACTATCCACACAGACTCTCCCACAGACTATCCACACAGACTCTCCCACAGACTATCCACACAGACTATCCACACAGACTATCCACACAGACTCTCCCACAGACTATCCACACAGACTCTCCCACAGACTATCCACACAGACTCTCCCACAGACTATCCACACAGACTCTCCACACAGACTCCCCAGACGAGACTATCCACACAGACTCTCCCACAGACTCTCCAGACTCTCCCACAGACTCTCCCACAGACTCTCCCACAGACGATCCACACAGACGATCCACACAGACTATCCACACAGACTCTCCACACAGACTCTCCCACAGACTCTCCCACAGACTCTCCCACAGACTCTCCCACAGACGATCCACACAGACTCTCCCACAGACTCTCCACACTGTCTCTGTGCACATCTACAAGTCATTACCCACTCATACACAACCTACACTGCTGCTAAAATGATTATTGATTAGATGTATTACTCCATTACGTTGCTGACCATTGATTATTGATTGCCATTACCAATTCCATTACCAACAGTATTGATCTATTTATCCTGTTACTGGTCACTAGTACTCCTGTTTACATGTATATATTACCATTAGTATCTATTTATCCTGTTACTGGTCACTAGTACTCCTGTTTACATGTATATATTACCATTAGTATCTATTTATCCTGTTACTGGTCACTAGTACTCCTGTTTACATAGATATGCACATATCACCATTACTATATTACCATACGTATTTCTATATTCCTGCTACCAGTCACCGTTCAGCCCTGTTGACATGTATATCTTACTACCAGTCACCTTTCAGCCTTGTTGACATGTATATCCTGCTACCAGTCACCTTTCAGCCTTGTTGACATGTATATCCTGCTACCAGTCACCTTTCAGCCTTGTTGACATGTATATCCTGCTACCAGTCACCTTTCAGCCCTGTTGACATGTATATCCTGCTACCAGTCACCTTTCAGCCCTGTTGACATGTATATCCTGCTACCAGTCACCTTTCAGCCCTGTTGACATGTATATTCTGCTACCAGTCACCTTTCAGCCCTGTTGACATGTATATCCTACTACAAGTCGTGTTGTATGTCTACAGCCACCTCAACCACACCAGTACCCCTGCACATTGAATAAGGTACTGACACTGACCTGTATATGCAGTGCATTCGGAAAGTATTCAGACCCCTTGACTTTTTCTACATTTTGTTATGTTACAGCCTTACTCTAAAATGTATTAAATAGTTTTCCCCCTCATCAATCTACACACAATATCCCAAAATGACATCACAATAACCCATAATGACATCATAATACCCCATTATGACATCACAATACCCCATAATGAGAAAGATTTAATAATTTAAACATATTTTTAGAAATGCTTGCTAACTAAGAAAAGGGAAATATCACATTTAGATTTAGTTATATTTCAGTCTTCTGTGATGTATTATAAAGTGTAATATTGGGATGCAAACTCAAAACGTAATACATTTCAACTCTATATCTGACATGATACAGGTGTCGTCTATTTTTAAGCCCATAACCATGTGTGTGAGGTGTAGATTTCTTTAAGACTACCCATAAACACTCTCTGTGACCCTAATTTAGCCCACTGTAGTGAAATGCACTCACAAGAACAAAAAGCACCTTCTCCTCCACACGGTCAGGCTGGCCGTAACAGCTGAAACAGAGCAGTACCTTCTCCTCCACACAGTTAGGCTGGCAGTAACAGCTGAAACAGAGCAGTACCTTCTCCTCCACACAGTCAGGCTGGCCGTAACAGCTGAAACAGAGCAGTACCTTCTCCTCCACACGGTCAGGCTGGCAGTAACAGCTGAAACAGAGCAGTACCTTCTCCTCCACACAGTTAGGCTGGCAGTAACAGCTGAAACAGAGCAGTACCTTCTCCTCCACACAGTCAGGCTGGCCGTAACAGCTGAAACAGAGCAGTACCTTCTCCTCCACACAGTTAGGCTGGCCGTAACAGCTGAAACAGAGCAGTACCTAGCCGGCTGCCTTGCTGTGGTCTTAAGCAGGCCTGCAATCTGGAGGCCACGTATAGTAAGCCTATGTAGTTGTCCCAGACTGCCAGATATCGACACCACCAACCTGTCCTCACCAATGGCAGCATTCTGGTACATAGAATGGGAGACAGAGGGGTCAGGACAGTGCAGAGCAGTGGTTTTCCCCTGCAGCCTCAGGCCAGTCCAGTGTTGCTGTAGCTGCATCTGTCTGATACCGAGGTGTGTTCTGGTTGCGTGTCAGTTTGTGTCCATGTCAGCTCCACTGCAGTCCGGTTGAACAGGTCCTTGAGGTCCGGCCAATCTGACCAGACTACAAAGCTCAAACACACACACACACACTCCCTATACTCCCTCATGCACCTGTTACCGTAAGTGGCTCCCGCACCTTGTGGGCCACATTGTTGTCCTGTCAGCACCTTTCCTGTCTGCCTGCCTGCCTAAGTCTCCTGAGTCCTGACAACACTGCAGTTCAATCTTCACCTGCCCTGTCAGAGTCTGGCTAACCACACGGGATCCTCTAGCTGTCTGCTATGAACATTTAGTTAACTAACTTTAATCAATTGTTCGGATTAAAACAACTTTCAAACAAACTAGGTGTTCAAATACTTGGAGAACCTGCATGAAACAATATTACCACGGAAAGAACAACAAATGATTTACCAAACATGGATGCTAAGACAAGTGTGATAGTGGGTTTCGGGTCAGCTGTATGTTTCCCCTTTACCCAATGCTAATAACCCATTCCGCAACCCCATGACTATATGTGATAAAGTGAATCTCTGCGGGTTGCACCCGACCCCAACCCACTAATATAGAGCATGTGCTCCAGGCTATAGCCACAGAATGCTGAGTTTTTGGGGGGCCTGATTTAGATGTGTTTCTGACATTTTGGTAAGCTATTTGTTAGTCAACTTTTCAATCATTTTATACATGAAGCTTCTCTTTTGTTATTAATGTCATAAATCAAAAGTAATTTTAAAAGCTTCAATCTAGTTGACATCAATCAGGAAAACTTTCTCTGTCATCTCTTCCTCTTACATGAAGCAAAGACATTTAGGAACCAAAAATTCCAAATGACATCAGTTTGATGAAGTCTCCATCTTGTTATTGTTGAATTTATTTCGTGCCTCACAATCATGATACATAGCATAGCCAGCACCTCAATCTTCCTCTTTTACCACTTCCCCAAGTCATTCCCAAACTTTACTCTTTTACATTACTCTTTTTTAACTCTCCGTTTCACAGCTTTTCTCTTATTGAATTATACTTGTCCTTTTTACCTGCATGGATATATTTTTCTGTCCGTTCTCAAAAGCATTTGACGATTGGCGTGTAGGCTATCTGATGAGCATACAGTTATGCCCTAAAGCTTATAGGCTTCTGCACTGATGCCAATGAAATTTAAACACCTCAACGTAGCGTAAAGATATTAATTGTACAATTTATATAAATTAAGGATTTTTATAAGGTATTGTTTTTTTTATTCTCTTCATCCAATCAATGTTGAATGACCCTAAACCCACCCGCCCCCTCGGATATCACAACAGAGACCCCCCCTCGGATATCACAACAGAGACCCCACCCGCCCCTCGGATATCACAACAGAGACCCCACCCGCCCCTCGGATATCACAACAGAGAACCCACCCACCCCCTCGGATATCACAACAGAGACCCCACCCGCCCCTCGGATATCACAACAGAGACCCCACCCGCCCCCTCGGATATCACAACAGAGAACCCACCCGCCCCCTCGGATATCACAACAGAGAACCCACCCGCCCCCTCGGATATCACAACAGAGACTGTGGGCTATGAGTCAACCAGCACATCACTACAGTATGACCAATCTACCTATTTATTTTATTTATTTATTTTACCTTTATTTAACTAGGCAAGTAGGCTCTCTGTCCCAGTGTATTTATCCCTGTGTTTCCTGTCTCTCTGTACCAGTGTATTTATCCCTGTGTTTCCTGTCTCTCTGTACCAGTGTATTTATCCCTGTGTTTCCTGTCTCTCTGTACCAGTGTATTTATCCCTGTGTTTCCTGTCTCTCTGTGTCAGTGTATTTATCCCTGTGTTTCCTGTCTCTCTGTACCAGTGTATTTATCCCTGTGTTTCCTGTCTCTCTGTCCCAGTGTATTTATCCCTGTGTTTCCTGTCTCTCTGTACCAGTGTATTTATCCCTGTGTTTCCTGTCTCTCTGTCCCAGTGTATTTATCCCTGTGTTTCCTGTCTCTCTGTACCAGTGTATTTATCCCTGTGTTTCCTGTCTCTCTGTCCCAATGTATTTATCCCTGTGTTTCCTGTCTCTCTGTACCAGTGTATTTATCCCTGTGTTTTCTGTCTCTCTGTGCCAGTGTATTTATCCCTGTGTTTCCTGTCTCTCTGTACCAGTGTATTTATCCCTGTCTCTCTGTACTGTGTTTCCTGTCTCTCTGTGCCAGTCCTGTCTCTCTGTGCCAGTGTATTTATCCCTGTGTTTCCTGTCTCTTTGTACCAGTGTATTTATCCCTGTGTTTCCTGTCTCTGTGTGCCAGTGTATTTATCCCTGTGTTTCCTGTCTCTCTGTACCAGTGTATTTATCCCTGTGTTTCCTGTCTCTCTGTGCCAGTGTATTTATCCCTGTGTTTCCTGTCTCTCTGTGGCAGTGTATTTATCCCTGTGTTTCCTGTCTCTCTGTGGCAGTGTATTTATCCCTGTGTTTCCTGTCTCTCTGTACCAGTGTATTTATCCCTGTGTTTCCTGTCTCTCTGTGCCAGTGTATTTATCCCTGTGTTTCCTGTCTCTCTGTACCAGTGTATTTATCCCTGTGTTTCCTGTCTCTGTGTGCCAGTGTATTTATCCCTGTGTTTCCTGTCTCTCTAAACCAGTGTATTTATCCCTGTGTTTCCTGTCTCTGTGTGCCAGTGTATGTATCCCTGTGTTTCCTGTCTCTCTGCGCCAGTGTATGTATCCCTGTGTTTCCTGTCTCTCTGTGCCAGTGTATTTATCCCTGTGTTTCCTGTCTCTCTGTGCCAGTGTATTTATCCCTGTGTTTCCTGTCTCTCTATACCAGTTTATTTATCCCTGTGTTTCCTGTCTCTCTGTGCCAGTTCATCTTGTACGTTCCAAGTCAACCAGCGTGTTTTTCCATTCTCCCACATTTGCTATTCTCCTTTTTCTAGTCCTCCCAGTTTTGACCTATGCTGTTTCTGGACTCTGTACCCGCCTGCCTGCCTTGACCTCGAGCCTGTCTGCCACTCTGTACCTCCTGGACTCTGTACCTCCTGTCTACCACTCTGTACCTCCTGTCTACCACTCTGTACCTCCTGGACTCTGTACCTCCTGTCTACCACTCTGTACCTCCTGTCTACCACTCTGTACCTCCTGTCTACCACTTTGTACCTCCTGTCTACCACTCTGTACCTCCTGTCTACCACTCTGTACCTCCTGTCTACCACTCTGTACCTCCTGTCTGCCACTCTGTACCTCCTGTCTGCCACTCTGTACCTCCTGTCTGCCACTCTGTACCTCCTGTCTACCACACTGTACCTCCTGTCTACCACACTGTACCTCCTGTCTACCACTTTGTACCTCCTGTCTGCCACTCTGTACCTCCTGGACTCTGTACCTCCTGTCTACCACGCTGTACCTCCTGTCTACCACTCTGTACCTCCTGTCTACCACTCTGTACCTCCTGGACTCTGTACCTCCTGTCTGCCACTCTGTACCTCCTGTCTACCACTCTGTACCTCCTGTCTACCACTCTGTACCTCCTGGACTCTGTACCTCCTGGACTCTGTACCTCCTGTCTGCCACTCTGTACCTCCTGTCTACCACTCTGTACCTCCTGGACTCCTGAACTGGTTTAGACCTTTTGGCTGTCCACCACCCTTCTCTTGCCTTAACCTATTGGATTGTTAATAAACATTTTGGACTCTAACCATCTGCATCTGGGTCTCGCCTTGTGTCATGATAATGAGAGAGACAGTAGAGACACAGCCGACCACAGATCATGCCTCAAGCAGACTGACAAAGACATAAAGAAAACATCTCTCTCGGACTGCCCCTAAAAAGACAAGAGGACAAAAAACCTCTCATGCAGGGATGGGAAGGCTTTTATGGCTCGAAGACACAATACAGTACCTCTTACATATCCCATCTTAGAGTCTGAATGCCTCTCACACTACAGTACCTCTCACATATCCCATCTTAGAGTCTGAATGCCTCTCACACTACCTCTTACATATCCAATCTTAGAGTGTCTGAATGCCTCTCACACTACAGTACCTCTTACATATCCCATCTTAGAGTGTCTGAATGCCTCTCACACTACAGTACCTCTCACATATCCATCTTAGAGTGTCTGAATGCCTCTCACACTACAGTACCTCTCACATATGCCATCTTAGAGTGTCTGAATGCCTCTCAGTACACTATGCCATCTTAGAGTGTCTGAATGCTCTCACATATGCCATCTTAGAGTGTCTGAATGCCTCTCACACTACAGTACCTCTCACATATCCCATCTTAGAGTCTGAATGCCTCTCACACTACAGTACCTCTCACATATCCCATCTTCGTGTCGGAAATACCTCTCACACTACAGTACCTCTCTAAGATCCCATCTTAGTGTCTTAATTGCCTCTCACACAACCTCTCTCATATCCCATCAGCACCGCAAAAAGTGAAACAGACAACTGCCTGCCCACCTCAACAGCTAGCCTAGCTCCATATCCACCCCCTTGACCTCTTCAACAATCTAGCTACAATACTAATGGATTGTGTGTACTGTAGTATGTAGCTTCATATTTAACCCCTTGACCCGGCAACTACTCAACCATTATGGGAGAGCCTCTTGTGCAGCTAAGGGGGTTCAGGAAGCTAATTAACACTACAGTATCACATCAAGCAGTACACCCTGCTGTGGAGACAACAGCACACTGATTGAGACATAGAAATATAATACATAGATTCAATTTCTATGACTATAGCCTTCTGTGGTTTGTTTGGTGCTACTCTTGATTAGTCTAGCTCTAGTCCAATCTCTGATTGTCGTTTGTGAAAGAGCTGAGGACTGAGGAGGCTGGGCCAAGCAGAATAATTCCAATCCAGAGATAGAGAGAGGGGTGAGGAGGTGTGATGAAAGAGAGAGGGGAGAGAGAGAGCGAGAGAGAGAGCGAGAGAGAGAGAGAGAGAGGCTTAACAGCTTACAGTACCTGCAGAGGAGGGTGGTCTGGCCGAGTCTTAAATTAATCAATAGTGTATTATCACTCTGAGACCCAGGGGCTAGCTAGCTTGAGCTAGCCTCGCTTCGCTTGCAGCCAACCCACTACTGTCTATTGGGAGAGACTAGCGCTATGCTGGCACAATCAATAACACCAACTTGCAGTGAGCGAACCGCTCCTACACAAGCATCGTACTCTAACATTCACAGCTAATTCTGTACTCAATGAACCAGGAAATGAAATAACAGTATTTAACTTTTAGATTAAATAATAATGAACATTGTTGTTTATTATGACGTGTTTATGTACTGCTTATGAATATGTTATGAATGGGTAATGAAGTCTTTATGTCGCCTGAGTACCCTTCCGACAGATAAACGGTTAGTTATTGGAGGAATAATCACCAGCGTGCCACAACCTGAACAGAGCAGGGAACAGGCACATGTTTTACCCTCGCACTACTCTCTATCTGCCACAGGAGCCCTATTTAGTGCCAGTGAACGTGACAGAATGGATGCGCTCATTGTTAAACACACACACACACACCAGGGGTTGGAACCGGTTCAGGGAACACACCCGAAGAATTTAGAAGAAAATAAATAATTCATAATTCAAGGAACAGAAACGGAATCGGGAACGGAATCGGGAACGACAGTGTTCCATACTGTTCCGGAACAGAACCGTTAATAACGTTATTTTACTTTCCAGCCTGTTTTTTCTAGTCCCACAAAACACCGCAACAAAGTACCTATGCAAAGCCCTCACTCTGTCACTCAGAAACTTGTCCTAGTGTCTGTCTGCCTGCCAGCTGATAAGTATAATTGTTCTGTCTTTATCTGTTGTGGTCTAGTACTGTCTTTTTGCTTGCTAGGGTCACCTACTTTAAGTGCTGCCTGTCTTCCCAGTGGCCTCCTCGGTGTGTGAACTGCTGACTGCACATCATTTGTAGATAGTTGTTGACATATGAACCCGGATTAAAGGGCAGGGCAATTTGTGACTTGTTTTGGTAATCAGTGGCTGTATTGGAAGGGGAGTGGTTTCCCCTCTCCTAGGCAATCAGCAATTACTAAAGGGAGGTGTGCGCTCCATCTCTGCTAGGCAATTAGCAATTAGTGTCAGTTCTTCAGTCTCCACTGGTTTCTCAGCAGCAGCTATAAGCGGTGGTTGTGCCAGAGGTGGTTTCGTTACAGAAACAAAGAGTTCTGTCAAGTTGTTCGAGGAAGGAAAGAGAAGAAGATTCCACACCACTCTCTCACTTGAGTATCTTTCCCAGTTATTTACAGATTATCACATTTTTTTCTTCTAGTTTTGTTGCTTTGGCAACTACGTGTGTGTTTCTATACCTGTTCGCTCCTCTCCCTGTAGTCTTTAGAGACGCTCCCCACCCCTTGGTTGCAACCCTTCTAATTTAGAGTACCCTGCACCCACAACACATGTGAAATTCCTGGTCTCTGGCAACATTTTAACCTGCCAATATTCAGTCAAGAACGCAGAGTTCATCTCAGCCTTCAGTCCCTTGACTTTTTGGCCCTAACTGAGAGATGGATCACCCCAGAGAACACTGCTACTCCCAGCTGCTCTTTATTCATCTGGCTACGTTTTCTCTCATGGTCCGAGAGCATCTGGTCGTCGCGTTGATGGTCGTCACGGTGATAGCACAGGGCTACTAATTTGTCTTTTCTCCCTCTCTCGCCTGTCCATCTCCTCATTTGAATTCCATTTTGTCACTGTCACTTGTCCACTCAAGCTTAACATTATTGTCATCTATCACCCACCAGATGACCTTGGAGAATTCCTAAATGAGCTTGACACCGTTCTTCGTCCTTGGCGAGTTCAACCTCCCGACGTCTACCTTCGATTCATTTCTGTCCAACAATCTTTCCCATCCTTGCCTCTTTTCACCTCTTCCTGAACCCCATTTCCCAATCACCTCCAACACATAAGGCAGGCAACAGGTTTGACCTCATTTTTACTATAGGCTGTTCTCACTGAACCCCCCCCTCCCCTCCAGGTCTCTGATCACTACCTTGTCTGTCTCCCTCTCTTCCAACCCTAGACACTCAGCCCCTTCCCTGATAGTCAAACGCCATCACATTCTTCTCTTTCTCCCACTACTCTCTTCTCTTATCATCTCTCCCTTCTGCTAAATCCTTCTCCTTCCTAATTCTGCCTCTACTCTACTCCCCTCCCTTTCCGCATCCTATACTCGCACTGTCCCCTTTCCTCCCAGCCAGCTCTCCCCTCCTGCTCCGTGACTGTCCCCTTTCCTCCCGGCCAGCTCTCCCCTCCTGCTCCGTGACTGTCCCCTTTCCTCCCAGCCAGCTCTCCCCTCCTGCTCCGTGACTGTCCCCTTTCCTCCCAGCCAGCTCCCTCCCTTGCTCTGTGACTCCCAGCCAGCTCCCCCTCCTGCTCTGTGACTGTCCCCTTTCCTCCCAGCCAGCCCTCCCCTCCTGCTCCGTGACTGTCCCCTTTCCTCCCAGCCAGCTCTCCCCTCCTGCTCCGTGACTGTCCCCTTTCCTCCCAGCCAGCCCTCCCCTCCTGCTCCGTGACTGTTCCCTTTCCTCCCAGCCAGCCCTCCCCTCCTGTTCCGTGACTGTCCCCTTTCCTCCCAGCCAGCTCTCCCCTCCTGCTCCGTGAGCCAGCTCTCCCCTCCTGCTCCGTGGACTGTCCCCTTTCCTCCCAGCCAGCTCTCCCTCCTGCTCCGTGACTGTCCCCTTTCCTCCCAGCCAGCCCTCCCCTCCTGCTCCGTGACTGTTCCCTTTCTCCCAGCCAGCTCCCCTCCTGTTCCTCCTGCCAGCTCTCCCCTCCTGCTGACTGTCCCCTTTCCTCCCAGCCAGCTCTCCCCTCCTGCTCCATGACTGTCCCCTTTCCTTTCCTCCCGCTCCGTGACTGTTCCAGCCAGCTCTCCCTCCTGCTCCGTGACTGTCCCCTTTCCTCCCAGCCAGCCCTCCCCTCCTGCTCCGTGACTGAGTGACTCACTGTGAGCTTACAGAAAAGGGCTGCGGGCAGCTGAACAAAAATTGAAGAAACTAAACTTCCGGAGGACCTATCATCCTTTCACTCCCTCCTCTCTACATTCTCCTCCTCTGTATCTGCTGCTAAAGCCACTCTAAATGTTTCTGCCTCTAACCCCAGGAAACTATTTTCCACCTTCTTCTCCCTCCTTAATCCTCCACCGCTCCATACTCCCTCTCTGCGGACTAATTTGTCAACCACTCTGAAAAGAAGGTTGACGACATCACTACTCATTCCCTCAGCCTATTAAGTCCACTGGTCTCCCTCACACATAACTACTCTATGCCTTGATCCCTCTCCCGTCTCTCTCTAGATGACTACCTGCAACTAGTGAGGTCTGGCCATCTGACAACCTGCCTGCTCGACCCCCATATCTCCTCTTCTCCAGACCATCTCTGGAGACTTTCTCCCATTCCTCACTTCCTCACTTCCCTCATCAACTCTGGGCGTCTCAGATATCTCAACTTGGATGTCGGCCCCACCACCTCAAGCTCAACAAGACAGAGCTGTTCTTCCTCCCGGGGAAGGCCTGCCTGCTCAAAGACCTCCATCATGGTTGAAAACTCCATGGTGTCACCCTCCCAGATTGAAAAGAACCTTGCCATGACCCAGGACAACACCCAGGTCATTCTCTGCAAACATCAAAGTAGTGATTCGCTCCTGCAGGTTCATGCTCTACAACATCTGTAGAGGACAACCCTTCCTCACACAGGAAGAGACACAGGTCCTAATCCAGGCACTTGTCATCTCCGGTCTGAACTACTGCAACTCTCTGTTGGCTGGGCTCCCTGCTTGTACCATCAAACCCCTGCAACTTATCCAGAACGCTGACCTGGTGTTCAACCTTCCCAAGTTCTCCCACTCCGCTCCTCCGTACACTCCACTGACTTCCAGTCGAAGTTCACATCCACTACAAGACTATGGTGTTTACCTACGGAGCAGCAAGAGGAACTGCCCCTCCCTACCTTCAGGCTATGCTCAAACCCTACACCCCAATACGAGCACTCCATTCTGCCACCTCTGGTCTCTTGCCCCTCCCAACCCTACGATGGAACCAACTTCCCCCTGAAGCAAGGATAGCATCTTCAGAAAACATCTGAAACCCTTCCTCTTCAAACAGTATCTTAAATAATCCCCCCCCCCCCCATCCCATCTCTAACTCTACTGATAGTCAGGACATTTTTCCTCCATAAAGTAACTATGATATGTGGATGTCCCACCTAGTGCATTAATCTAAAGATAGCTTTCTGTAAGTCACTCTGGATAAGAGCATCTGCTAAATTATGTAAATGTAAGTAACAAGATGCCCAGCGCTTCAAGCCTCCTCCCCATCCCTCCTCCCCATCCCTCTCTCGCTCTTTCCCCCATCTGAAACATCTCAGTCACATCTTGCGCCATAGGTTACACCATCTGTCCATCACGCATGTAAACAACATGCTTGCCTGCTTTATCCACACTGATTGCTAAATACAAAAGACGGTTGATTTTCACAGGTTAAAACGGAAACAATATAAACCAGTACTTTTCAGTGGAACTGAACAAAAAAATCTATAGTTTATTTTTAGAACGTAACGATTGGAAAATAATTTTGATTCCAACCCCTGACACATACTGACACGCACAAACATACACATGCTCACACACATTGGTAAACACAGTTTAACAGCCTGAACTCACTTTGTACTGTGACGTTAATGACGGTACAATCGGTAAAAAATCCTAATTGTCACATGGTAATTCTAGGAATTCTAACATACAGTACAGGGTACTACGGTTCAATCAGAGAACACCGAACGTAGCGGCTTGAATCCAGAAACATAGTTGTGTCTGTGGATACTGTGTGAAACACAGCGGGAGAATCTGAATCATCATAATATGCTAATTCTAGGAATCCTAACGTACGGGTCACGACAGCTCACTGACATAGGGTTCCATCTGAGACACACAGGACAGTGGCTCGGACTCCTCGCTAACAGCCAGATAATAAATCTTAATGTGTGCTAAATTGTAGGAATTCTAACGTACAGGTCCACTGACATAATGTTCCATTACGGAACACTAAGGATGTAAGTTGATAATCATCATAATATGGTAATTCTAACGTACATGTCATAGAATCTCAGTGATATAATGTACAGGGACAATCCCTGGTCAACACCACCTGGTTACAGGTCACCAATCCCTGGTCAACACCACCTGGTTTCTGGTCACCAATCCCTGGTCAACACCACCTGGTTTCTGGTCACCAATCCCTGGTCAACACCACCTGGTTACAGGTCACCGATCCCTGGTCAACACCACCTGGTTTCTGGTCAACACCACCTGGTTACAGGTCACCGCTCCCTGGTCAACACCACCTGGTTACAGGTCACCGATCCCTGGTCAACACCACCTGGTTTCTGGTCAACACCACCTGGTTTCTGGTCAACACCACCTGGTTTCTGGTCAACACCACCTGGTTACAGGTCACCGATCCCTGGTCAACACCACCTGGTTACAGGTCACCAATCCCTGGTCAAAACCACCTGGTTACACCTGGTTACAGGTTTCCAATCCCCCTGGTCAAACCACCTGGTTACAGGTCCACCTGGTTACAATCCCTGGTCAACACCACCTGGTTACAGGTCACCAATCCCTGGTCAATACCACCTGGTTACAGGTCACCAATCCCTGGTCAACACCACCTGGTTACAGGTCACCAATCCCTGGTCAACACCACCTGGTTACAGGTCACCAATCCCTGGTCAACACCACCTGGTTTCTGGTCACCAATCCCTGGTCAACACCACCTGGTTACAGGTCACCGATCCCTGGTCAACACCACCTGGTTTCTGGTCACCAATCCCTGGTCAACACCACCTGGTTACAGGTCACCAATCCCTGGTCAACACCACCTGGTTACAGGTCACCAATCCCTGGTCAACACCACCTGGTTACAGGTCACCAATCCCTGGTCAACACCACCTGGTTACAGGTCACCAATCCCTGGTCAACACCACCTGGTTACAGGTCACCAATCCCTGGTCAACACCACCTGGTTACAGGTCACCAATCCCTGGTCAACACCACCTGGTTACAGGTCACCAATCCCTGGTCAACACCACCTGGTTACAGGTCACCAATCCCTGGTCAACACCACCTGGTTTCTGGTCACCAATCCCTGGTCAACACCACCTGGTTTCTGGTCACCAATCCCTGGTCAACACCACCTGGTTTCTGGTCACCAATCCCTGGTCAACACCACCTGGTTACAGGTCACCGATCCCTGGTCAACACCACCTGGTTACAGGTCACCGATCCCTGGTTACAGTTCCATCACACAGCCTCCTAACACAGAGTGGCTTTAACCTCTTCAACCTATGGGGGCGCTATGTCATTATTGGATAAAAAAAACGTGCCCGTTTTAAGCGCAATATTTTGTCACGAAAATATGCTCGACTGTGCATATAACTGGCAGCTTTGGAAACAAAACACTGACGTTTTCGAAACTGCAAAGATATTATCTGTGAGTGCCACAGAACTCATGTTACAGGCGAAACCAAGATGAAACCTCAAACAGGAAATGAGCAGAATTTTTGAGGCTCTGTTTCCCATCGTCTCCTTATATGGCTGTGAATGTGTGATGAATAAACCTAAGCTCTCTGCCGTTCGTCCAAGATGTCTGCAGCATTGTGACGTATTTGTAGGCATATCATTGGAAGATTGGCCATAAGAGACTACATTTGCCAGGGGTCCGCCCGGTGTCCTTTGTCTAAATTGTTGCGTAATCTTCAGCTGCATGCATTTTGCCATGCGATTCAGAGGGGAAAGGACACTTCCACGAACCATATATCATCGAAGAGATATGTGAAAAACACCTTGAGGATCTAAACAACGTTTGCCATGTTTCAGTCGATATTATGGAGTTAATTTGGAAAAAGGTTTGGCGTTTGGATAACTGAATTTTCATTTTTTTTTTGGTAGCCAAACGTGACGCACCAAACGGACCGATTTCTCCTAAACAAATAATCTTTCAGGAAAAACTGAACATTTGCTATCTAACTGAGAGTCTCCTCATTGAAAACATCCGAAGTTCTTCAAAGGTAAATTATTTTATTTGAATGGTTTTCTGGTTTTTGTGAAAATGTTGCCTGCTGATGCTAACGCTAAATGTTAATGCTAAATGCTAAATGCTAGTTTTGCTATGGTTGAGAAGCATATTTTTGAAAATCTGAGATGACAGTGTTAACAAAAGGCTAAGCTTGAGAGCTAGCATATTGATTTCATTTCAGTTGCGATTTTCATGAATAGTTAACGTTGTGTTATGCTAATGAGCTTGCGGATAGATTTTACACAATCCTGGATACAGGTTTTTTTAGTAGCTAAAAGTGACGCACAAAATGGAGCGATTTCTCCTAAACAAATAATCTTTCAGGAAAAACGGAACATTTGCTATCTAACTGAGAGTCTCCTCATTGAAAACATCCGAAGTTCTTCAAAGGTTAATGATTTTATTTGAATGGTTTTCTCGTTTTTGTGAAAATGTTGCCTGCTGAATGCTAACGCTAAATGCTAATGCTAGCTATCAATAGCTATCAATACTGTTACACAAATGCTAGTTTTGCTATGGTTGAGAAGCATATTTTGGAAAATCTGAGATGACAGTGTTGTTAACAAAAGGCTAAGCTTGAGAGCTAGCATATTGATTTCATTTCATTTGCGATTTTCATGAATAGTTAACGTTGCGTTATGGTAATGAGCGTGAGGCTGTATTCACGATCCCGGATCCGTGATGTTTCGCCGCAAGAAGTTAAGCTCTGAAACACACAGCTGGTGCTAGGGCTGCACAAGGTTGTAGAATCCCCATTCCTAAAAGTGTGAGAATCAGAATGGACTCCTTCATAACTGCTATGTTCTGTGACTAGAGACACTACCATCACAGATAAGGACCCAGCACAGTGGCTTACTGAAACCCAGTGAAGGCGACTGCCAACGGACTGATCTACAAAGCACCTCTACTCGTAAATAACTACTTGTTGTTATTTGTAGATCAGTCAGTCACCATTTAGCCACAATGCATCATGGGTTTGATGCTCTCTAACACAGCCACTGCTAACACTGTCTCATACAGACTCTCACACACTGCAGAGAAATTGTGCATGTTGTAATCTCCAGAAAACCTTATAACACAACATTACCATATACATATATACATACACACGCACATTACCATGTTACATTTCAAACCCCTCTTCAATATTCATACATTTTAATGTCACGGCACAATTCCATTAGTGCAAGGGAGGGAACCAGGTCAGAGTAATTACCCATTTGAGGGAGCGAGAGGGACAGGGGGTGGGAGGGAGGGATACAGAAAAGGGGAGAGAGAAAGAGGGATGGGGAGAGAGAAAGAGGGATGGGGAGAGAGAAAGAGGGATGGGGAGGGAGGGAGGGAGGGAGGGTGGGTGGGTGGGAAAAACAGAGAGAGAAAGAAACAGAGAGAGAAAGAAACAGAGAGAGATGGGGGAGAGAGAGAATGAGAGGGAGAGAGGGAACGAGAGAGACCTAGAAAACCTGAGGCTGCACCTTCACTATGGTGAATCACTAAAACAATACAGAAATACACGAAAAACAAGGAACAGCACGTCAGAAATCAGCTCAATGTAATTGAAGAATCCATAGAAAATTGGAAAACACAAAGTGGAGATGTTTGGGTAAACCACTTCTCCAATCTTTTTGGCTCTATAACAAAGAACAAAGAGCAAAAACATATATACATGATCAATTGAAAATCTTAGAATCAACTATTAAAGACTACCAGAACCCACTGGATTCTCCAATTACATTGAATGAACTACAGGACAAAATAAAAACCCTCCAACCCAAAAAGGACTTTGGGGTTGATGGTATCCTCAATTAAATTAAATATACAGACCACAAATTCCAATTGGCTATAGTTAAACTCTTGAACATCATCCTCAGCTCTGGCATCTTCGCCAATATTTGGACCCAATGATATATCACCCCAGTCCACAAAAGTGGAGACAAATTTGACCCCAATAACTAGCATGGGATATGCGTCTACAGCAAGCTTTGGAAAATCCTCTGCATTATCATTAACAGCAGACGTGAACATTTTGTCAGTAAAAAGAATGTACTGAGCAAATGTGAAATTGGCTTTTTACCAAATTACTGTACGACAGACCACATATTCACCCTGCACACCCTAATTGACAAACCAAAACAAAGGCAAAGTCATCTCATGCTTTGTTGATTTCAAAAAAGCCTTCGACTCAATTTGGCAAGATGGTTTGCTATACAAACTGATGGAAAGTGGTGCTGGGTGAAAAACATACGACATTATAAAATCCATGTACACAAACAACAAGTTTGCGGGGAAAATTGGCAAAAAACACACATTTCTTTCCACAGGGCAGTGAGACAGGGATGCAGCATAAGCCCCACCCACTTCAACATATATATCAACAAATTGGCGCGGGCACTAGAACAGTATGCAGCCCCCAGCCTCACCCTACAGGAATCTTAAAGCCAAACAAGGAGAGCCTACAGCAGCACCTAGATCTTCTGCACAGATTCTGTCAGACCTGGGCCCTGACAGTAAATCTCAGTAAGACCAAAATAATGGTGTTCCAAAAAAGGTCCAGTGGCCAGGACCACAAATACAAATTCCATCTAGACACCATTGCCCTACAGCACACAAAAAACAGTACATACCTTGGCCTAAACATCAGTGCCACAGGTAACTTCCACAAATATGTGAATGATCTGAGAGACAAGGCAAGAAAGGCCTTATATGCCATCAAAATGAACATAAAATTTGACATACCAATTAGGATCTGGCTAAAAATACTTTCATCAATTTCTGGTTGTAAGGTCTGGGGTCTGCTCACCAACCAATAATTCACAAAATGGGACAAACACCAAATTGAGACTCTGCATGCAGAATTCTGCGAAAATATAACTTGTGTACAATGTAAAACACCAAATAATGCATGCAGAGCAGAATTAGGCCGATACCCAGTAATTATCAAAATCCAGAAAAGAGCCGTTAAATTCTACAACCACCTAAAAGGAAGCGATTCCCAAACCTTCCATAACAAAGCCATCACCTACAGAGAGATGAACCTGGAGGGGAGCCCCCTAAGCAAGCTGGTCCTGGGGCTCTGTTCACAAACACACCCCACAGAGCCCCAGGACAGCACCACAATTAGAACCAACGATATCATGAGAAAACAAAAAGATAATTACTTGACAGATTGGAAAGAAATCACAAAAAAACTAAGCAAACTGGAATGCTATTTGGCCCAAAACAGAGAGTACACAGTGAAAGAATACCTGACCACTGTGACTGACCCAAACTGAAGGAAAGCTTTCACTATGTACAGACTCAGTGAGCATAGCTTTAATATTGAGAAAGGCTGCCGTAGGCAGACCTGGCTCTCAAGAGAAGACAGGCTATGGGCTCACTGCCCACAAAATGAGGTGGAAACTGAGCTGCACTTCTTAACCTCCTGCCAAATGTATGACCATATTAGAGACACATATTCCCCTCAGATTACACAAACCCACCAAATTTTTTTTAAACAAGCTCAATTTTGATAAACTCCCATGTCTATTGAGTGAAATACCACAGTGTGCCATCTCAGCAGCAAGATTTGTGACCTGTTGCCACAAGAAAAGGGCAACCAGTGAAGAACAAACACCATTGTAAATACAACCCATATTTATGTTAATTTATTTTCCCTTTTGTACTTTAACCATTTGCACACTGTGTATGGACATAATATGACATTTGAAATGTCTTAATTCTTTTGGAACTTGTGTGAGTGTCATGTTTACTGTTCATTTTTATTGTTTATTTCACTTTTGTTTATTATTTACTTCACTTGCTTTGGCAATGTTAACACATGTTTCCCATACCAATAAAGCCCTTGAATTGAAGAGAGAGAGAGAGAGAGAGGGGGCAAGAGGGAGAGAGAGGGAACGAGAGAGAGAGAGAGAGAGATAGATATATATAGAGAGAGGTAGTTCATGATATCTAATGGATGAAAAATATATCAGCATGATAAAGGTCTCAAAGTTGTTTACAATTTATGGTCATTAAGACTTCATGTCCCAGACTGCCCTTCTTCCCTGCAAACAACCTCTGCTTGCTCATACAATCCTTCTGGGTTTTCTCGTGAAATGAAATGGTAGTCCATGTGAGCATAACCTTCTCCAGTGACATTATCAACACTTTTTTTGAGAACATTGTTACGATTCATGAACTATCCTCATGATGGCATTCGCTTTGAATCAAACTGGGACCTCACAAAACAGCCCCAAAGCATGATGTTTTCAACCCCCATGCCCCACCCCCAAACCTCCCTGACATTATAGACGTTCACTTGTTGCCACCACCCTAAGCTCCAGAAGTACGATATAAACATGGGCCCATCAGTAACATAAACTCAGCAAAAAAAGAAACGTCCTCTCACTGTCAACTGCGTTTATTTCCAGCAAACTTAACATGTGTAAATATTTGTATGAACATAACAAGATTCGACAACTGAGACATAACCTGAACAAGTTCCACAGACATGTGACTAAAGGAAATGGAATAATGTGTCCCTGAACAAAGGGGGGTCAAAATCAAAAGTAACAGTCAGTATCTGGTGTGGCCACTAGCTGCATTAAGTACTGCAGTGCATCTCCTCCTCGTGGACTGCACCAGAATTGCCAGTTCTTGCTGTTAGATGTTTCCCCACTCTTCCACCAAGGCACCTGCAAGTTCCCGGACATTTTGGGGGGGGGATGGCCCTAGCCCTCACCTTCTGATCCAACAGGTCCCAGACGTGCTCAATGGGATTGAGATCCGGGCTCTTCGCTGGCCATGGCAGAACACTGACATTCCTGTCTTGCAGGAAATCACACACAGAACAAGCAGTATGGCTGGTGGCATTGTCATGCTGGAGGGTGTCAGGATGAGCCTGCAGGAAGGGTACCACATGAAGGAGGAGGATGTCTTCCCTGTAACGTACAGCGTTGAGATTACCTGCAATGACAACAAGCTCAGTCTGATGATACTGTGAAACACACAGCCCCAGAGCATGACGGACCCTCCACCTCCAAATCCATCCCGCTCCTCTTCAGTGAAGAGCAATTTTTGCCAGACCTGTCTGGTCCAGCGACGGTGGGTTTGTGCCATTGTTGCCGGTGATGTCTGGTGAGGACCTGCCTTACAACAGCCCTACAAGCCCTCAGTCCAGCCGACATTCTGAGCACTGATGGAGGGATTGTGCGTTCCTGGTGTAACTCGGGAAGTTGCTGTTGCCATCCTGTACCTGTCCCGCAGGTGTGATGTTCGGATGTACCGATCTTGTGCAGGTGTTGTTACACGTGGTCTGCCACTGCGAGGACAATCAGCTGTCCATCCTATCTCCCTATAGTGCTGTCTTAAGCAACTCATGGTACGGACATTTCAATTTATTGCCCTGGCCACATCTGCAGTCCTCATGCCTCCTTGCAGCATGCCTAAGGCACATTCACACAGATAAGCAGGGACCCTGAGCATCTTTCTTTTGGTGTTTTTCAGAGTCAGTAGAAAGGCCTCTTTAGTGTCCTAACTGTGACCTTAATTGCCTACTGTCTGTAAGCTGTTAGTGTCTTAACGACCGTTCCACGGGTGCATGTTCATTATTTGTTTATGGTTCATTGAACAAACATGGAAAACAGTGTTAAAACTCTTTACGATGAAGATCTGTGAACTTATTTGGATTTCTACAAATTATCTTTTTAAGACATGGTCCTGAAAAAGGGCGTTTCTTTTTTTTGCTGAGTTTAGAACTAATATATGTATATGTATATCATGTATGTATCATCAATGTATATCAGCCCAGGTGACAAACTAAATATAACAACAATCATTTCATTTTCATGAGACCGTTTATTAGAGTCTGTTTAAACTGGACAGATGCCATAATTTGAGCCAATTTCACACGACAGGAAAATAGTGTTAAAACAACAGGAAATGTGAATTGTTCTATGGATTATAATTAATGGAAAACATAATAATTTTGGGGTTGATACATTTTTTCAAGTCTCAATATTTTTAAGCGGAAATTATTAACTTTATAGAATCCTTTTCAAACCTCAAAAACACTACAAGATTGTATTTCCTGCTGGATGATCAAATTAAGATAGTGCATCTGTAGTCCTGAACGACTATACCTTGTAGCCCCTGGCCTGTGTAAGCCATTACACACCCACCACTGCCATTACACACCCATTCAATAGCACATCTCCCTCCTTTTAGCCACCGTGACTGTCCAATAGCCTTGTTAGTTCCAACCAGAGGGGTGTTGTAGGGCCTACTGTAGACGCAGACAGGTTATAGCCCCTGACCTCATTTGGGTTATCTTTGTCTGGGGTTATTTTGGTCTGGTCATGAAGAACCAAACCCATCAATGCTATTAGAGGTCTACTGTTCCGGTATGTTTACTAGCTATCGAACAAAACAATTTGAATGATAGACACAGAGGGATTTATATAGCGCTTTTCTAAAACAATCAAAGTACTGCAGGATGTAAGTAATAAAATAACAAAGCCAGCAGACACACAGCCCTGAACCTCATAGTACCAGACACACAGCCCTGAACCTCATAGTACCAGACACACAGCCCTAAACCTCATAGTACCAGACACAGCCCTAAACACACAACCAAAAAGCTTCCAGATTCCAACAGCACATTTTCTACATTTACATTTACATTTAAGTCATTTAGCAGAAGCTCTTATCCAGAGTGACATTCAACCAACACACACAGAAGGAATAACAACACAGACAGAAGGAATAACAACACACACAGAAGGAGTAACAACACACACAGAAGGAGTAACAACACACACAGAAGGAATAACAACACACAGAAGGAGTAACAACACAGACAGAAGGAATAACAACACACACAGAAGGAGTAACAACACACAGAAGAAGTAACAACACAGACAGAAGGAATAACAACACACAACACACAGAAGGAGTAACAACACACACAGAAGGAATAACAACACACACAGAAGGAATAACAACACACAGAAGGAATAACAACACAGACAGAAGGAATAACAACACAGACAGAAGGAATAACAACACAGACAGAAGGAGTAACAACACACACAGAAGGAGTAACAACACACAGAAGGAGTAACAACACACACAACAAGACAGAATAACAACACACAGAAGGAGTAACAACACACACAGAAGGAATAACAACACACAGACAGAAGGAATAACAACACAGACAGAAGGAATAACAACACACACAGAAGGAGTAACAACACACACAGAAGGAATAACAACACACACAGAAGGAATAACAACACACACAGAAGGAATAACAACATACACACAGAAGGAATAACAACACACA